>NW_016159723.1:69310-71216 GCF_001687245.7 Rhagoletis zephyria
CAGACTTTTTTACTTGTAAGTTTTCGCAGTTAAAATTTTTTCCAGCAGAAAGTGGCAGATTGCAGTGTCATTTTGCGCTCTCGATTTCCCCCACTTTGCAAGAGAGCACTGCTATTAACTTGTTTATTTCTATAAAAGGAAACATTTTTGTAAATCTTCCATTCCGTTAAATGCAACGGATTTTTTATGAAAATTTTTGTATTACTAGCACTTAAATTGGTAATAAGTATAACTTGTATGCTTTTGTTGATTACCTTGGCGTTTGGTGGCCTTTTCAAACAATTGATTTGCACTTAAGTTTCCACCTTCGACACGCCATGTTTTATATCATGATTTTTATACAGAAAATCTAAAAACATGTATATGTAGCTATGTATGTATGCAGTGTTGCCGCCGCTCAAAGAACTTTCTAACCAAGATTAGACAAAAAATTTACCAAATGTAAGGAAAAATAACCATTTTTTAGATTAAGAATTCAGGTCATCACAAATTCTTTTATATAGTATGTATAGAAAACTTTACAAACCAAAGAAAATCAATTTTTATTTGCATTTTTGAAAAATAAATCCTTTTAAAGCTGTAATATGTAAATACATATTTTAGAAAATCATTCTTCCCGTATAAGATGCATATGTGTGAATGTTAATATCTTCGTAAACATTAGCAGACTCTAAATGACGTTTTTAAATAAGTACATAGGTACACAGTTTCCAATAGGTACACATTCCCACGACAGCCGTTCTACGTACCGGAATGACTCGGGTTTTACCCGACCAAGGGCTGTTGTTTCGGCGATCTAACCCCGTTTAGGTCGGCGAAGTATCTCAGGAGTTGCTCGTCCATAGGGCTACATTCGCTACGTATTCTTCTACTCAGGGCTGGCATTGAGTCAAACCCAGGGACGACTACACCACAACTCCACCTCAGTCAAGCGTAATGCCTGCGAGGGGTGGAATCATCTTAGAGTCTGCTCAGGACTACGGACACATCGGCAGTGGACCACGTCGTACGTGGCCCCTGCTGATCAAACAGAGCAGCCTCTACGGCTAACCTCAGTTCACCTGAGCAGCCTCACACAGTTACCACAGCACAACAACATAATAACACCACAGACCATACCAAAGCCACGGCAGACCACAGAACACACATAACTGCACCACTACCCACACGCCGGCGCCAAAAACTCCTGGTTCCTCCTACAATCTGCACGGTATGTCAGACCAGGATATTCTGTAATGTGACATCAGTCAAGTGCAACACCTGCCTTGGCTGGTGCCACTTTAGGGCATGCTCAGGTCTGCGTACCACACGAGATTGGACGAGGAACTTCGAGGGCCCGTGTTGCGCTGATCCATCGCAGACCTCAACTGCGACGCCTCCCGCCACCACCACAGGGCGACAACCATCACAGCAGCGCACGCAGCCAACGGCGGTAAGAACACACACATCCCTTACACCCCACATCACGACACGTCTCCCGAACCACATGAAACTCCTTCAATTTAACTGCAACGGCCTACAGAGCAAGATTGAGGAGATATCCGTCTTCATGTGTCGGCATGGTATATTGGTAGCTGCGGTCCAAGAGACGAAGTTGCACAGCAATTCAACTTTGTTGAATTGTGCCGGGTACAACGTGCACCGTCGAGATCGCGAGCGAGATAATGGTGGTGGCTTAGCGTTCATCACGCACCACACCGTGCAGTATCGTCTTATCGAAGCAGACATCGACCGCAGGGATACCACCCTAGAATGTCAGGGCATCGCTATCCGGTCAGGCGATGTCGAGCTCGAAATATTTAACATATACATACCCCCTGTCACCTGCTGCCCGGCAGGATATCACCCTGATATAGGTGCGCTCCTCAGAGGTGAAAACCGTATGGTAGTAGGTGACTTTAATGCG
>NW_016159723.1:71793-78486 GCF_001687245.7 Rhagoletis zephyria
AACCGTCCCTGTGAGAGAACGATTCTAGTAGCGTTGGACTTGTCAAAGGCGTTTGACACCCTTCTGCCATACCACGGTGCTAGAAGATATAGAACGGTGGTCGGCAAAATTATCTGAGTGGTCGACACTCGTCGGTAGTGTTTAGAGACAAATCGAGTAAACTTAGAAAAATAAAACTGGGGGTTCAACAGGGTGGTGTCCTTTCCCCTCTACTGTTTAACTTTTACATTTCAAAGCTCCCTCAACCACCAGAGGGAGTCTCGATTGTCTCTTACGCCGACGATTGCTCGATCATGGCGACTGGGAATGGAATTGATGACCTGTGTTCGAAAGTAAACGGCTATCTCTCCGAACTTTCTCGCTTCTTCACTGCAAAGTGTCTAGCCCTCTCCCCTACGAAATCCTCCGCGACCCTGTTCACAACCTGGACGAAGGAGGTCAGGCTACCGCTGGGGATTCACGTCGATGACACACCAATTCCGACGGTGAATAACCCCAAAATACTCGGAGTAACATTCGACAGCCTGCTCTCCTTCTCTGCGCACTCAACCGCTATTGTCAATAAAGTACAGAGCCGCAACAAGGTCCTCAAGTCGCTAGCCGGCAGTACTTGGGGCAAAGACAAAGAAACGTTGCTGGCAACATACAAGGCAATAGGCCGGCCGGTTTTAAACTACGCAGCGTCAGTGTGGTCGCCGGGGACTAGTAGGACGCAGTGGACGAAGCCACAGACTGTACAGAACACCGCACTGAGGACAGCGACAGGATGCCTCCTGATGTCGCCCGAACATCACCTCCACAACGACGCACAAATGCTCCCCAAGCAGTTCCTGATCGGGAGCCACAGAAGTGGCCACCCAAACAGACAGCTGCTTGCAGAGGAGCCCTCGCCTAGGCACGTCAGGAGGCATCTATATGAACTGACGGACGAAGTCCAGAGGTTCATCATGCAACCTCTGGACCCGTCAGCTTACCGACTGGCCCTGAACGGCATTCACAGGGAGTCAGTCTCGAGTTATGTAGACTCTAGACCTGTGAATGCCGTTCTAGGTATACCGCCACCGGACATAGATTGAATGAGGATATGCCAAATGAGTGTCCGGCATGCGGAGAGACCCCACTTGACTCGAAACATCTCTTCGCATGCCCAGAAAACCCGACAACCTTAACGACTTTGCCCTTGTGGACCGACCCGATAGAAGCTGCACGCTTTCTATGGCTACCGTTAGTGGAACTTGACGACAATGACTGAGATATCAACCGATCTGGGCGGGGTTGCTGTAGCCGCTACAACAACAACAACAACAGTTTCCAACTTCTTTGTAATGAATAAAATACCTAATCAGCGTGAACATGTACATATTTTAAGATTAAGATTAAACAATTAAGATTTGGACTTATTAAACTATATAGTTGCTCAGCGCTAAATACCTCGTATTCACCAAACGTAGTACCGCGTATACGACAGTAAATAAATTTAAAAAAAGCGCAAAAAACGATTTTTTTAAAACTGTGGAATGGTATTTTCACGGAGCCTTCTTTCTATAAGATTATTATTATTAATCCTAGCTTAAATTAATAAAGTAAGCAGTTATGGAAAAAAAATAACCAAATCCCTTCTTTATTGTACATACATGCCGTGGTATTGGATTCCGCATATATGAGGTATTTATATATGTACTATCTAAGTATGTATTCATTTGAGGTAGTCTTTAGCCGACCATGTATGTATATTATGTTTTCTGTATATTATAAAACAAATACATACATATGTAAGTAATATTAATACATTCATTCCAAATATTCTTACTAGGTTTCACAGCTGGGCCGCCACTGCTGCTGCTATTCTCCTCAACCTCGAGAGGTGAAGCTGGCCTATGTCAATTAAAAACTATAGTTAATATTAAAAAATAACCAAAACGGAAAAGATCTTAACCACTACACAGGCAAGAAAAAAATAACCAAAATTGGTTAAAAGTAACCAAAATGGCAACACTGTATGTATGGTCTTTTAAATGTTAGTACTTTCTCGGCTTTTTTAGTACACTTTTTTTGGCCATTTGGTACAAAATTAAAAAACTCATTTATCATCCCTGCGCAGTATACATGTGTCGACGTCGCAGCAAGCAGCATTTTGAAGCCCAATTACATGTGTTTGGAAAATCAAAAAGTGCCCGCCTCTGTTTTAAATATATACAGCGTGGCGACGAATAACTGTTACCACGGTTTTTTTGAGAAATAAAAGGGCCCTTTATAGATTTTGCGAAAAAAGCATTTTATTGTTAATTTTCCAGAGATTTTACTTTAATTGTATTAATTAGTTATTAAACTTTAATCCCTATTTGCATTTTACAAAAAAGAAAAAAAACTGTATAAGGTTGGTCGAATGAATGGCCGTCCTAGTTACCACTTCCGAGTCTATTCGATTTTTAAGTATGAGGCTTATGTTGGACAAAAGGGGGAGTATAAGGGACTCAATTGGAGAAATTTTGCCTATGGTTACAGAAGATATGGAATAAATTAACTGACGGAGACCTGCGTGCAAAATGAACTTTTCTCTCAGGGTTTACACTGCTGGCAAATGTAAATAGGGATTAAAATTTAATAACTAATTAATATAACTAAAGTAAAATCTGTGGAAAATTAACAATGAAACACTTTTTTCGCAAAACCTATAAAAGACCCTTTTATTTCTCAAAAAAACCGGGGTAACAGTTATTCGTCGCCACGCTGTATATTTTTTTTAATTCCTCGTTGTAATTTTTATCGCGTTTAAATGTCAAAATGTTCCTTACACTATTTTTTGCTAATGTGCTCAAAAAAATTTTTGAGCAACCATGTGGCTCTTTAGATATTAACACCCGCATGCTGTAATCCGAAAGTTCGTAGTTACGAATTCGTAGCTCCGTTCCGAAAATTCGAAAATTGGTATGCTGTAATCCGATCGTAACTATCATCGGCGTTGCCAACTAAAATAGTGAAATTCGTAGTTCTTAATCAGCTGCTTTGACAGAAACAAATCAAAATAAATATAATCGCAAGTGAATAGTGAAATTAAAAAAAACTTAGTTTAGTCATTATTTGAAAAGACTAGGGATGGGTAGTGGGGGGTTGAAATTCGATTTTTCCCGAATTTCGAACATTGCCCAACCATTCGATTATTCGATTCGAAATTTGGTGGTGCAAATTCGATTTAGTTCGAATTTTTTCGAATTTTCAAAAAAAAATTCTGAAAATTTAAAAGTTTGTTTGTAAGAATGACAACTCAAACCGAAAAAGAGATTCAGATGAACTTATATTAATATGATTAACTATCCATATCGCTCTTTTTTGCTTCACACCAGAAAAAAAATACAAATAAATTTTTTTTTCAAAAAAATATCTAAAAAATCCAAAAATTTGGCAAATGTAGCATATTGAAACAAATTTTTTGGGGCGTATAACATGATTTCATTTATTTTTCTTGCTTTAAAATAAACAAAGAAATGTTTGCATACTTCACGTTACATACATATGCAATCATACGTATGTTTATTAAAAAAGTCTTACATTTAATGACAACGTATGATTTTGCGTTTTAAAGCGAGATCTTTAAGTAAACAATTAACAAAATAGATAATAGGGCATGAAGAGTTCTACCCAGCCAAATTTTTGGTTTGTCCATAGCTAAACGGCCGGTAATTTTGACTCCTGCAAAAAATTTCACTTCACATTTGACATCAGTGTTGGAAAATGGAATGTCAATCACCTGCCAAAAAAATTTGACGACAGACTTTGACATGCACTGCGATATCTACATTTGCTCAGTTTTTATAATGTATTTGACACCAAATGAACAGCTGTTATTTAAAGCAGTTTTTGATGTCAGTTATTTCGACATAATGAAAACCAGACATTAGATAAAGTTTTAAGATCATACAGCATCTGAAATATTATTTATTTTTTAATGAATTTATTTGTATAGCTGGGATGTGTAACTATAAATACATTTCACTGTGAGTTAATACTTAAACATTTATGGTGACTTGCATTAATGTCAATCGAATTAATGCCGCTGACATTAATACACAATTGAAAAGTGAATATTAATGTCATTAACATTATTGCACGTCACCACATTTATCGAAGTTCCAATTATTCCATTTTCTTGTATATTTTTAATTCATTCGCTGCATCAAAAATATCGATTTTTATACAGGATACATCGATATTTTGTTGCCTCAGATCGAAAAAACTTCGATTTATTTTATAGACTTGCAGCCCTAATGCAAATATGGTGCCACACAGAGAGATGCCAAATTTTTTCAGAAGGAAGAAAGTTGCAGAGCTGATTTTTTGCATATGATGACGAAATTCGATTTTTTCTAGAAAAATTCGATTTTATCCGAATTTTAGCACCACAAAGTTCGATTTCAAAAATTCGTCATTTTAAAGCTAAAGTTCGATTAAAATTCGAATCTCGAAGCTTCGAATATCGAATTTACCCATCCATAGAAAAGACGTTTCCTTGATTAAGCCTTGTATGCAGCTCTCAAGAAAACGGTCAAGAAAAAATTGCCATTATTTCGCGTGTGTTTCCAAGGAATTTTGACATTTTTGATACCTCACAGCCTGTTGCCTCACTCTTTCCTCATGAAATAATGGAACGGCCATATATTTCTGTTGCAAACCTGGGTTGCCTTGTGCTCTTTTTTCACAAAAAACTTTAGAAAACCGTAGTAGAAAGCGTACTAAATTTCTGAAGAACTGCGTACTGCCTTAAGGAAATTTGACTCAAGAAAATTTCTTAGCCATTTCTTGTACGTCATTTTATATGGAGTTTTTGCATTTCTTGAGAGCTGCATACAGGCCTTTAAGTAGAATACAAAGGATTCAGTGGCCGGTGCACTTTTCTCCCAGGAGGAAGAACAGCTAACAGTAGCATTAAGGCCAAATACATAACAATGACAGCTAGGTCGGATTCAGGCATGCCAACATTACGAATTTCGAAGATGGCCTACGAATTTCGATTTCAGCATACCAATTTTACGATTCGTAGCAAAATCGAATCTACGACGGATTACAGCATAGGGGTGTAAATTTTTTAACACATACCAACGTTTACAAAAAAAGTGTATGCTTGTTAAACGAAACCTATATATGTATACACATGTTACTCGACACGCTGAATGGGAATCCGAGGTCCGTTAGCCTCCATCACGACAGGTTCGTGGTCAGTTGAAGTTCAAGTAGGGGACAATTCTTGAATATGCATGAAAATCGCATTAAAACTTTGGTCGCAATAATTATTACAATAATAAGGTCCATAAATATTAAGTTTAAAAAAAATATATATAAACAAGTAAGAAAGTCTAAGTTCGGGCGGAGCCGAACATTAAATACCCGGCGCAAATATTAAATAAATGTTTTTTCACCTTTCCGAAACCTACCGCTAGATGGTTAGCCGGGGTGTATTAATTTTGAGTAAACTAGCGTCCTTAAATTTGGAAACATTGCAGTTTCAAGCATTTCTGAAATTTACCGTTATATGAAAAGCGGCCGGAATTTTAGTCCGATTTCAATAATTTTCAACGTTTTGCTTTTATGTGGCACGCACAATAAAAATACCGAGTTTGGTACAAATTGGTTGAACCGTTACCGATATATACATATATATATGTGATCATAAGTGGCCGGTGCCACGCCAATTTTCCAAAGTTCTATCATAAGCGTATTTCTTGGAAAAGGATTGTTGCAAGCATCAATTTTGAATAAATTAGCTTTAATATTTACTGATTTATCGAAGATTTNAAAATTACCGTTATATGGGAGGTAGGCGTGGTTATTGTCCGATTTTGCCCATTTTCAATACCATCCGTCCTACGCCCGAAAGAAGTACACGTACCAAGTTTCGTTAAGATATCTTAATTTTTACTCGAGTTATCGTGTGCACAGACGGACGGACAGACGGACGGACGGACGGACGGACAGACAGTCACCGCTTAATCGATTTCTCTTTTCATCCTGATCATTTATGTATACATTTGTCTATATCTATCTCGATTCGTTTTGCTTGTTACAAACAACCGTTATGTGAACAAAGTTATAATACCCTTGTGCACAAGTGCGCTCGGGTATAAAAATCTAATACTGGCGAAATATTTTGCTGATGTATTTGTGGATACTCAAGCTAAGAAATGCAAATACTTATTGCAATATTCGTTACTTTGTGACTTCAGAAATTTGTGTTACTTCAGAAATTTTTAACCATATCCATTAAAGTCCAGCGCAAGTGTATTTGCCGCATTTCGTTCAATAAGTACTCCTTGCATTGTACTCTACTTCCAACACATTGTTACTCTTTTTCCTCATACATACACTACTTGGCGTTGAGAGAGTAAATACTTGACGTACTTGCCAAGGTACATTGAACAGGTAGTATCAGTAGAGCAGCTGATTTGATTTTTTTTCAAATTATTTGGTTTCGAAAATGTCAAATATTTTTAATTTTTTCTCACAAAAATTCTGAATTGTTAAAATCCATTTGCATGTGAAACCTTTTCCCATACAAAACAAGCGATTGAATAGCAGCTTTTGGAACGTTCGCACAACTCGGCAGCACGACCGCTGATTACTGGGCCTTGCAAAGGATGGATCAATGCTTCGAGAAGCAAACAAATTTACTAGGAAAGAAAGTTGCATCAATTTTTATTT
>NW_016159724.1:0-8613 GCF_001687245.7 Rhagoletis zephyria
ATGCATGCAGCAGGCATATTAGTAGCATTGCTACCGATTTTATTGCTATAGCGTTTAATTGAGGCACTCCAATCGGGTTCGAGTTGACTTGAAATTGCATCAAAAATGCGTGTAATTGTCGCAGAGTTATTTTGCAAACTGTGGCTGTTTTCGTCACTCGCGCGCACTGCCATGCGCTGTGGTATGTATCTAATAAATATTAGAGTGGTCCAAGTTTTGTATGGGGAGAAAAGATGTCGGCGTAGGAAATGGGGCACACTCTTATTTTTGACTTTGGGTATTTTTAATATCTATGCCAACTATCAGTGTTCTACTGCAACAAATAAAAGGTGCTCAACAACTTTGAAATGCGCTACTGAATCTCTTTCAAACTGACAAAAATATTGGTGACTTTTATAAAAAGCTGGTGCTGCCTTCATAAATGAAGCTGGCAATATTTGTTCAACTAATTTAAATTTGAAATGATCTTAGGTTGCTTAAGCAGTTGATTGGTTAATATATGTACAATATACTTTAGAGCAGTGGTCGGCATTCTAACACATTCAAATGATTCAATAAGTGAGACTGTGTGCGTTAAATGCCCTGCTCAGATACCGCTCTTCGTATACGTGTGGAACACACATGTGCTCAGAGAGCGCTCAGTGAGCTATGGCCTGCCGACCACTGCTTTAGAGTAAAATATAACAATTTCATGAGCATCGTCTAAATTTATACTTAGAAATGTAAAGTTTGGTGCCAGCACTTCTTTGGGCAAGAGGAAAAATTTTGGAAAGTGTCCGGACCCTAGCTCGGATTTTTTTTACCACTCTAAAACATGTTTTTGGACGAAAATGGGGTTACGCCTATCTTAGAAAATGCATTATCTTCAGTTTTGTTTAAAGAACTGGATTCCATCGTGAAATCTTATTTAAATAAAAACTTAAAAAAGGTATAGGTACTAGAAAAGTAAAAAAAAACTACTCGTGCTCATATACCCATAGTTGGACATATAACGTATACGCCCCATAGCACCACATGCAGTCATCTACCAGTTTACTCGCACGCCTTAACTTAAATTTCGTATTGTCTAAAAGTAATTACATAACAATTTAAGAATTTTAGAATGAATTTCGAGTTTGCCAATAAAAAAATGTAACAATGGAATTTTAGTTTAGTTTAGTCATATTTTGCTCATTGTAAATTTTTTTCATTTGGTGACACACTAGTTTTATTACACTAGATTCGTTCGTTTTGGCAAGAAAAGTTTTTTCATCGCTTAATTTTAATATTTTGAAGTATCTTACATTTTTAAAATTAAAAAAAAATGCTGCATTTTTTTTTAATTTCGTGGTAAACTCTTGAAACTTCACAGATGTGTTGTATTTGATCCCAGCGTGCATTGCCTCTAAATATGAACATTCTATTTGAAAACTTCTCAAAGTTACAACGAGTGACAACAAAAAACTGAGTAATTTCGGTACTTTTTCGCCTAAGTAAACGTTTTAAGGCCAAAATTGTTCAAGTTTCTTTTTATTTTACTCGTTTTTGGGACTAAATTGATTGAAATAAATGCAAGTCAATGTTTTACCGTTTTGTTGTTTTTTCTGCCGAGAGAAGAGAGTAACACTAAAAAAACAACTGGCGAAATTTGTTCATATAAATACATACAGTACTTTCAACAAGAAACCAATCGGACTTTTCGCATGATATAATTTACACCACATTTCATCATCTATTGCGCAACATAATCAGCAATCAGTTCCCGTTGTCGACGAAAAACCATATTTTTGAAATGAGTTAACATTTTGAGGTAGTCTTTGTTTGTTACCATCCAAAAGGATTCAAAATCTCAACTTCATAACACATACATAAAAGAACAGAACTACCCGCCAAGCGCCTTTTGGGCATTACGGAGTTCTACTCTAAAAAAGTCGAAGGGATCATAATTTTTTGGTGCACAAAAAATGTGGACGACTTAAAAATTTACCTTTTATTAAGGTAAGCGACACCTCTGAAAGGGATGCGTCGAAAAACACCGTGATTTTGCTTTTGAATTTTTTGAATAATCATTTTTCTTAAGTGAAAAAAGAAAACTCAATAATAACACTGGTTTACAGCAAATATATTCTATGGATGCCACTATCCAGTGCATATGTAGAATTGCTCGGTGATTCCGAAAATTTAGTTAACATTTTTTTCTATGGATACCGTCATTCAGCTTAAAAAATGGGGATTCCACTTAATCACGTATATCTTACGAACTCATTGAATAGTTGTAATACGAAATACGGCAAATGAAAGCTTTAGAAATTCTCCATAAACTTTGTATACATCATGATAAAAACATCTCAATTTGTCGGCCATGATTTTTTTTTTTGAAGTTTGCCAACATTTTAAAATCATATAAAAGTGAAAATAAAAAATTGAAATTGTACGAAATTGTTGTTGCTTGAGATTGAAAATGAAAATGTGTGTGTGAGTTTGTGAGTAAATTTAAAAATTAAATTGCTTGGAAACGTCAAGAATTTTAAAAGTGACACTTTTCGATAAGTTTGATAGTTTCTATGAAAATAATTAACGAAAAAATAACAAAAAAAAAAAAACAAAACGGTCGTTATTTTTAATTTTTCCCTCTTAAGTTTGAGTTTTTTTATTTTTTCATCAAAAAAAAAAGTGAAGTTATCAATTAATTTCTCAAAAATTATCATGCCTATCGAAAAGTGATGTATATACGAATTATAGAGAATTTCATTGGCTTTTGCCATACTTTGTATTACGATTATTCAATTGGTTCGTAAGATATACGCGATTAAGTGGAACCATAATTTTTTCAAGCTGAATAACAGTAAATTGCAAATATTTCGAAAACGTATCCATAGAAAAAAAAATTAACTCTGGAAAACCAAAACCAAAACAAAAATTTGTGATCCTGTGCAATTATTATCTTTGAGCAAAAAAAATAAGAATCATGAAATAATCATAATTTTGTATTGATTTTGTTTTTTTTTTATTTGTGCCGACATTTGAGTTCATTAGGTTTCATCAAGATCTGGAAGACTAGTGAATCTGGTTAATATTTTGAGCAATATTTTGTAAATAGAATTATCGTAAACTTGATTGCCATTGCTATTGCTACCAGTATTTGTATCAAAATAAGTATTGAAAATAAGACTCAAACGATGTACGTTGTTGTACTAACCAACGCAAATTCCATTCCGGATATAACTAATGCCTATTGATTTCGAACAATAAATGACCTTGAGCAAAACCTCAAAACCTACCCATTTTTTTGCGTTAATTAAAACGAGAAATACCCAGATCATCCTATATTAGCATGCATGACCTCCCCTAATTTATTTGGTTTCATTTTCATAATTATATTACATGCTTACATACATAGGCACATGCCAATCGTCCTCAGCAATAACGACGCAACTTAAGCCACAAAAAAACAAAAAAACAAAAAACGCTTGCTACTGAACAGTGGCACATGTCTCTAATCCTTGTCTAAGCCTTACTAAATCTTGAAAAAGCTGTCAGAAACGTTTAATATGGATTTGACAAGGATTATTGACAGTAGGAAGTTATTTGTATTTTAGTTTTGAGTGGTGTATTATTACAGAGTACTATCGATATGTAAATTTCTTTTTTTTTTTTAAATTTATTTGCTAATATTTTTTTTTATTTTCATGTTATTCGTTTTTTGTTTCCATGTGTAAAAATTTGTATTTTTTCTACATTAAGTCCAAAAAATATGTATTTTTAGTTAGCAAAACACAAAAGCAATCATTCAGATAGTTTCGTACTTCATGTGGATGTATGTTTGCTTGCATGTCATCTATGATCGAATAGGTCCATATTTACATTCCTTTATACATTAGGCTGGACCGCAATAAATTATTTTTTTCTTATCAACTAGGAATGGACACTTTACTTGTGGAATCAGTCGAGTTCTTTCAATGGAATATAAAATAAAAAAAAAAACAATATTACACGTTACAGGGTGTTTTCCGTATTTTGAGAGTAGCACTTTACGAAACACGCATACTTTTTTGGCACTTTTAAATTTATTTATAAAAAGTATTTTTGTAGTCAAAAGGAATATGCACTAAAGTCGATTTAGGTAATAATCTCCCTAGCTACATTGTTTACATATTTTCGCTCCCGCTTTTTGCTTATGGACATAGATATATCCACTTACCTATATACAATTTGATCGAAATTCAGTTTTTGTTTTAAAGTTTTTAATAAAACCTTTCTATATATTCTCTACTTTCAGAATAATGAAAAATGTATCTATGCAATTTGTCAGTAAAATTACTAAAAGTCCGAAATTTTGGATATCAGCAAAAGTTTCCGAATAAAAATTCCATCTTAAATGTATCCATGCATGTATGTAAGTATATATGAATTTACTTATGTTAAATTTTTTTACACTCTACAATGATAAGAAAAAATAGTGTGTCTTCACCTTAATCTGGGGGCTTCGTTTTATGATATATATTTTTCAATAATTTTTAATGAAGCTCAATATTTTTTTAGTAGCTGTACACTAGGCTGGGGTAAAACGAAAAAATTGTAATAATCCATGCTGTTTTAAAGCTTACTTAGAGAGGATTTCGTTGACATAAAAGTTTTCTTAGTTTTAAATCGAAACTTTCAAGTACTGTATCGTCTTGATCAAAAAAATATTCTTCGATTACCTAACACAAAGTGTTACCAATTAAAAATTCCATAATTTTGTCTATTTTTATTTTCATTTATTATTATTATTATTATTATTTTTATTTTTATTTTCATTTCTTTTCATATCACGACAATCATGCAACATGTGTAGCATTCCCGGACAGACTTGATACTATTATCAGCGCTAACCCTGACTAGTTCTTACGATGAATTATCTAATGTTTTTGCATAAAAAAAAAATAAAATTAGACAAAATTATAGCGAATGAACTCTTTCAAAGGTGTTCGCTGTATCATTTGATATTTTTTTTTTTTTAATTTTCTTTTCGACCTCAACTAATGTTCCCCTGCCCATATTTGGTATACGATGAATTAATGTTTTTGCATAAAAAAAATATAAAAAATAGACAAAATTATAGCAGAGAGAGTGCCTACCCCTGCAAAAAAGAAAAAATAAAAAGTCTCTCGAAGTACCTCAACTATTTTCCACTATAGCCCCCGAATGAACTCTTTCAAAGATGTTCGCTGTATCATTTGATATTTTTATTTTATTTTTTTCTTTTCGACCTCGACTAATGTTCCCCTGCCCATATTTAGTATGTGTGTATTGTTCGGATGCTTGTCNAGTGAAAAAGTTTAGAGTGCCCACCATGCAAAATATATTTCTCATGGCAACAATCGTCAATGGCAACAAATTGGCGACTCACCGATTTATTGCTGTGGTGACAAATCGGCAACATCATTTCTTTCATGTCAACTTTGGAATAAATAAGTTATAAAAAATTCCCAAACTTATAAATTTCGCGTCAACTATATTAACCAAAATCGTCTAATTTTTACCAAGGACAGGATTGAAAAGGATTCTAAGTTCATTAAAAAGTTTATTAAAAAGATAAAATTATTCCAAATATCGCCTGAAGCGATAAGAAAACGACTCATTCAGGTAATAAGAAAACGACTCGCAGAGGCGAGTTGTCTTCGGCGGACGTTTTAGAGTGACTGGCAATAGGAAATCGATACGATGGCAATATTACCGGCAATAAATTTGTTTCCGAGGGCCAGACGTTTTCTTATAGCCCGCAACAAAAATTGTTTGGTGGGTGTTTTTATATTCGTGTTGAAAAAAATATGCATAATTTACACACACACACACATATATGCACATGTATGTAAATATACAGCCATGCTCATAGCTCTTGGCCAAATTTATTGTCTGCCATACAAGTTCGGAAATATTTATTTGCGGGTTTCCCAAAACCGAAGCAAAATAATCGATTAAAAATTCATCGACAAGTAATGAGCGAGACAATGCCGCTTCTGGGTAATATTTTATTTTTATGAGCGCGTATTCATGTTTTTATAAACGTACATATATGTAAATATACATAAATAAAATTGTTTAACCAGTTATGTTGCGGTTGTGCTGATATGGCGTTTTTTTTCAACTCTTTTCAATTAACTGAAGCGGTGCTGTGGTTTTTGCACGTTTTCTGCTTTGATTCTTTGCCTTTTCCACATACTTAGGAATATAAGTTACTTTTCTCTGCTAAAATCAGCTGTTAGAATGGCATAGTAAATTAATATTCAATCACATGCCAGAACCGCCGCTTATCACTTGACAAAATCACACATTCTGTCTGTCACTTATCGCCGCTCAGCTGTAGCTTCGTTGACATTTTTGGGGAATTAATAAATTTTTGCTTGTACTAAGTAGTCGATTAGCCTCTCCGCTTTAGCGACTGCATATTTGGAAGTACATATTTCCGTTTGCCTGTCGTGATTTCGCAACTTTTTTTTTATTGCCATTTTTGCTTTCTCATCTTGTTTTCCCTGTTTGGCATACTTGTCTGCCGAATATTTGTTTTGTAATTTGAGAAACTTGTTAAATGGAAATACCTTGCTTTTTTTGATTTATCTCTGCAATCTTGAATATTATCTTAAGGTTCTATACGCTTGGAATTCCCACTTTGGTGCTGGCTGAAAAATTTACTGTTATTAACTCACGTTTCATTGGAAAAAATTTTAACACAACAATGCTTGAAAGTTTAATTTAATAATCCGGTTTAAGTATTGTAGATATTTCTAAATATTAATCAATTTTCTTATTTTACACGTGATGAGTCTTAAGTTTTATTGTGCATTCGTGCTTGTGTTCACTTTCTAGTGGCAAAAAAAAAATTGTAACAACAAAGCAGGAATTTTCTATGCAATGTGGGAGTTGGAGTTAAGTAAACTCGAATATTAAGTCTCATTATTTCTTATTATTTTTATTGTAATACTGAATTATATTTACTTATTAAAAAACCGGGAATTAAGATTACTATTTGCAAAAGTAACGAGAAAAGGCTGGTACTTTTCAGCTGACTTCCTACTTGTTGATTTTATTTCAATTCCAATTAGCTATGGGAAGTCTGGAAGTGGTTTTACGAATTTTACTCGTGGCCGCTACCACTTTTGCTATACTGCACTAACAGCCTTATTAATAAATGATACTATGAAATTTTCTGATAAAGAAACATGTTTTGAAGAAAGCATGATATTGACTATTTTTATAGTGTTCCTTTACAGCCTCGTAAGTAAAAACACTAGCAGCTGATTGTCAAAAAATTCCCACAGCTGAGTTCACCTGTTTTTTGGCATTTCCTTTTATATGGTGATTCAATAAGGCCGCAGATATTCGCATGTATACATATATATATATATATATATATTATATATATATATTTTAGTTTTCATACATCTTAAATTTTACAGCAGCAAGCCTGCTTTGGGATAAAGCAAAATTGTTAGTGAATTTGGTGATAATTTTGTGGCTGTGAATCGATAATCGATTCACAAATAAAGATTTCTGAAGACTCCTTCGTTTGACATCCATATTTTGATATTTCGTATAACTTGTGAATAAGTAAACTAATAACTAATATGATTAACCGGTAGCAACCCTTCTACAGTTCAGCTAAGAAACAAAGCTTTTCAAAACCATTTCGATTGTAGTTCCCAGTTTGTAATACTTGATTTATTTTTTATATAATTTGAATTTAATTTTTTAAAAGGTGGCAGCTCTTTTCAAAAAAGTAAATCCAGTTTGCACATCTACAGACCAAGCGCTTTGCTAATTTGACATCTCACTGAACATCTGACTGAACAAAAAATGCCTTCGCGTATTACATATAGATTCCAGCACAAAGTTTTCCCAAGAACCTCTTGTAGTCCGTTCCACAATGAGTTTTCATTAAAAAACGGCCTCAAGCTCAATAAAAATTGTTGAATATAATTGTTATAAGGCCATAAAATAACAAAAAACAAATAACTTAAGGACGAGCACACAAAGTTAAACATTCTAATAATAGAAATATTAACAAAAACCAACAATCACATGATCAAGTGAATTGCAACGGAATAGCTGCGCTTGATTGTAGTTGGCTTAACAAGTGAAATAGTGGAAAAAGCAACAAGAATTAACAAGGCGAACTTAGCACAGTGCGGAGGCAACTGGCTGAATCAGTGGGATCGTCGGTTCGAATCCTACTGAAAGAAGTCTGCTGTGGAAATGTGGTGATTTCCGAAATAGCTATAACTTCTACCATTTTTTTAAATTATTCTTGCTTTTCCATAATAAGTTTTCATTAAAAAACGGCCTCAAGCTCAATAAAAATTGTTGAATATAATTGTTATAAGACCATAAAATAACAAAAAACAGAGTCCGTTTGAAAGTTAAAAAAAAATAAAATACAATTTGTATTAATTTTTAACAATTAAAAAATGTAAATTTTAAGAATTTTTCTTCATATTAGCATTGTTTCGCATGTCAAAGCGTCTACCTTCAAATCACTTTTCTTTAAATATCGCAGAACTGTCACTTCTACGTTATTAAGAGAGCCTCTTTTTTCCTCCCTTTTGTTAGCTCGGGATGTAACTATGTAATATTAATGCGCCTAAAAGATGCAGC
>NW_016159724.1:8713-62718 GCF_001687245.7 Rhagoletis zephyria
TTTGATATTTTAACCCCAAAAGTGCAATTCAATTGATAAGCTGCATTGGCGTGAAATCTCAGCAGCGGAATTAATTTATTTCGATTGCCCTGCAATCAAGCGGTTTGACGCGCAATTGAAGCGGATTTTGAAATTTATGAACATGTACTTATGTATGTATGTATAAGTTTGTTTGTACGAGGGTGGGTCAAAAACTTCGCGGAATGGAGAGGAAGAAGAATGACTAGATTCCTTCCTAGATTAGAACTCTATTGGTCTTGCAGCTCTTCGCAGATTCATGTATTGTTAAGAAACCGCGCGAGTCCCCTTGGCGTGGTACCATTCAGGTCATGTGCATCTAGAAGAGATGATCCAGGAACGTAAATTTTGTGCTTTGCTGTTGCCTGTGCTTCGCTGAACTATCTGCACCGCCGCTGAAAATGTGCGAACCCAAGTTTCACAAGCGCTTTAATATTCTGCAATGATCAGTAGGAAAGCCAATGACTATTATGATTCCCCATCTGAAATACATATGTACATATAATATATCGTCGGCTGAGTGAAAAATCGCCCCTATCTTGGCTGCCGGTTCGAAAACGCCCTATCTCCGCAAATGGTTGAAGAGCGCCCTATTTCAGAATCTCGATTGTCGCTTCGAAAACGTCCTGTCTCAATAGAAATTCAATTCATAGTATTGGCAGCTGAGACAGGGCGTGCTTTAACCAAATTTTGAAATACGACGTTTGTCAATTCTTTTCTGAGACTGGGCAGTCGAGATATGGCGATCTTCCACTCAAATAAATTATTTATTTATTTGAGCTGATTGTTTTCTTCAGAGTTAATCCACTAATTTTGTGGTTTTGCGGAACTCAGTGGCAAAGTGAGAAAGGGTGCTAGGCGCTTAAAACCATGTGTCACCGCTTTGTGGCAAGAATCTGAACCACGTTTTTTGCATGTGTAGCAACTGTCACTAGCTCTGTTCACGGAGGCGATGCCCATTAACCGTTTAAGACAGTCCACTGCTAATATGTGCTCTCAAGGAGGCTTTGTCGATTTCACCTCTGTCTGTATTCCCTCGCAGACATAGTGCCATGGCATAGACCTTAGCCTGAAAGGCAGATGCGTCCTTCCCCATGCCGGTGAATAGGAGCCTGCTGGGTTACAAACCGAAGATTTCTGCAGCGGTGCCCTGGTCAGCCTCGGTGCCGTCTACAGATATATTTGATGCTTATGACAGTCTTTCCGAGGTTTAAGCTATTCCTCTTCCCGGTCGAGTCTGCTTGGAGAGGAAGTCAAGTTGAGTTCAAAGGTGTACCTCGGAAGGCATATACATAGTCCTGCGTCTTAGTATAACAAATTGGAAATGGAAGGGTGGGTGCGTGAGCTTTTTTGTTTCCGGATCTCCTCCTAAAAGAGGCCCGCAAGCAGTAATAGCACTCCCTCCTTCGGCCAGAGAATACTTCGCTCAGCAATGACTGGGCGGCATCGAGGGGCTATAGTGGGCAAAACTCATGTTGCCTTCAATCTCAGGAGGTCTATTTAGTTGATGGCTCCCATTGAGCAGAAGGGACTGCGTTGCCCTTGCAAGAATTAGCTATGAGGCATGTGACGCGATGTGTTAGGAGCCTGAGCTCTTTGGAACCCAAAATTCTGCTTGGGTCTATTCGTAAATCGTGAAAGCAGTACAATGGACGGCATGTAGTCTGAGCGATGTTTTCTACATGCATTGTGTTCGTGCCTGATTCCGATAAAAAAAAAAAAATAAAAAATTGGTGCGCTGAATAGTCCCTTGAGGCCCACTGTGCAATTGTTAAAATTAAATGGGGCACTTCTTTTCTTTTTCTTTCAAAAAGCGCAGAAATCGCCGGACTCATCTACCAATCCCATAAATATATTCTCTTCAATTTTGAAAATAAATGAGAATCTGAAGGGTCTAAAGCTCCGTTTATGGCAACTTAACCTAACTTAAAGATTGTCACGTTAAAATTCTCTTAAAGGTATGTTGCTTATATTTGTACAGGCGAAACTTAACGTAACTTATTGCCGCGTCGAATCCTGTTTTATTTGGATTTTCTAAGTTCTAAGTTACGTTAAATTAAGTTAAGTTGCCAAAATCAGGCTTCAAGTCTGTGCTAAATACAAGTGAGTTTAATATTTCGAGGTCGCAGTTGTGTAGGGTAGCGTCCATTTCCCTCTCCTTTTGCCTTAAATTTCCTCTTTAGGTTTTTGTAAAAATGGTTTTTTTTTGATAGATCAAAAAAAAGGATACATCCCAGGAACTGCATATTTTCACAAAGTATCGCTATTGATCTGCTGTTGCCTTCGAAGGGCTCTAAACCTTTTCGTTACCCACTTTGCGCTGAAATTAGACATACCAAGATCCCTTCGAAGTATGTTTAGAACGGACCTACATGATACTCCAAATATTTCTGCGATATCGCTTCAATCGGCTGTTTTGTTCGCTGATCCTGTTCAATGGACTCTCGCTTGCTTGAGTAGGCTATGTTACATATAAATCGAAATTTTCTGTTTCGTTTTTCCTAGTTTTAGTCCGATTTACTTGTTTTTTTTTAACGATATCTCTAACATTAGTAACCTCCAAGTTGTAATATTTAAGAAAAATCCCACACCTCTCTTCAGAGCCTCTATTCGACTACCCTGATAAGAAGGTTAAGTTAGTTTAGTCCTCACCAGAGTTATTTCAGAGTGTGTCTGTTAAACTACATATCATTCCATATGAATTCTAGAATGGCTGACAGATCCACTTCTGATAGGGATGCCAAGTTGATTGCAGATTTTAAATATATAATTGCCATGCGGAGGCAAAATGTAACTGTATTTCATTTACGTATGTGTCGGAGAAGCTCGCATGAAAATTAAAAGAAGAATATGCGAAATCCAAATATAATTTTTTGTATACAGAATCACTGCATAGAGTAACAAGTAAAAATAACCACTTTATCGGCTAATGATACCCAACCAAATTTCACTTAGAGCAGAAAATGTAATACAAATTTTTGTAAAAAAATACATACTCATACAATCGTTCAACTGAATACCTATTTAACTGAGCGGTTAATAGCTCACACAGCTCACAGGTACGTCAAGTACCCCTGAAAGCCAAGTACTTAATTAGAATTTTAACTGGAAAAGAATGAAGTAAATTTGCTTCTGCTTTCGAATTTATTCACTAATATATCATTTATACATATGTATTTATTTTGTTTTATGTTTCGATACTTTCGCGATAAATTTTTGAACTTTCATGCTACGCGTGCGTTCAAGTGCGTACATATGTGTTCAAGTGCGATTGGATTTTCGTTCGATGATGCTGGCCACAGTAATTGACGCATGTTTACCAAGTAGCTGCTTGACTTTTAATGGTTCAACCGAATATTGACTCAAAATTCGACAAAGTGTTAATGCGTGGCAGCATAATTGCTGCTTATTTTACATAATTGCGTATTTTCCATAGACAAGAGTAGTTTATTTTTAGCTAAAACGGCGAAGTACTCGACATATTTTTGATTCTGAGAAAGACGCATTGAAAAATGTAAATAAATTTCTTAACATAAATTTGAATTGAAGAAAAAAAATAATAAAATAACATGAATTAAAATTGCTAAAAGATAAAAGAGGTAAGCGTGCCCATGAGGCATTAAAGTGCATTAGGGATGCCACTCTGGGTAAAATTTTATGTACATATGTACATACATACATATGTAATATGTACTACATATGCACAGCAATTCATACTATTGATATTATTTATTATTAATTTATGTATGTGAAAAATTGTGGGTCGTATACATTAGGGAGGCTCACTTTGTATTTTTTTTCGACTATGCTCGTGTACACCAAAGGATTATACGTGTAATTCTAAGAAAATTAGATTTTTTTTTATTTCTTATTTTCCTTTTTTAATTTGATGTACCTTAAGGTTTTAAAATTTTATTGTTTTAAAAAGGTAAATATTTATTTTATTTGAACTAAATTTTTAGAACATTTTTACATTTTTTTATTTGAATTTTTTTTTCAATTTTTAGATTTAGTTGTTGTCAAAAGNGAACTAAATTTTTAGAACATTTTTACATTTTTTTATTTGAATTTTTTTTTTTCAATTTTTAGATTTAGTTGTTGTCAAAAGAAAAATGTTAAACCTCAAGTATTTTTTTCTTTTTTAATTTTGTCTGTTTTTGAATTTAATTTCCTTTTATTTTTAAGAATTTATTGTTTTAAAAAGAAAAGCATATTTTTTCAAAAGTATTATTGAGCTTTATACAACGATTTTGTTTTTTTCTTTTGTTTTGGAAAATTGGAAAAACCAAGAAAGTCTATGCGGAAAAATCAGCATAAAGTTCAATAAAACTGTTGAAACAAATATTAATGCGTTACAATAATATTAACAAAAGATTTTTTTATTTCATTTAATTTATAGAAAATTGTCCTTTTTTCATTTAATTTTCTTTTAATTTTTAGTTTGTGTCACTTTGGAAAGAAAGTTATATACTTTTTTAGTTTTTAGAAAATTTATTGCTAAAAGACAAACAGAACAACGTTAAGACCTCCTCGTTTTCTTACGAAATAAATGTGAAATGTTATTTATCAATTTTACTAGGAATTGCAGTCAAAATATCCCCGCAGATTTGGAATATGTGAGGCGCCATGTCCAGGCTAACATTTACGAAAAAAATGTCCACACTTAAAGGTTAAATATACTATTAACGACCTCTCGAAATATATGCACATATTTTGTTTCATACCGCTAAAACCTTCGCTAGATTACGTTTACATAAGATCTTAATAAATAAAAAATCGCTTCAAATTAAAACATTTAAAAATCTATTTTTTCTCCATTTCAGGCCGTAATGAGGTTATAAATCCGAAACAACAACAAGCAACAACACATTGAAATGAGAAGACGCTGCAACACAAAGCTGTAAATCTGGCAATACTGGCAAAAAATAAATAAAAGAAAAAAGGGAATCTAAAATCAAGCGCGTAGCAAACCGCTGAGAAAAAACCCTCGCAATGCAAAAGGAAAAGCGAAGCAGGCAAAAGCCGCACCGACGCCAACTAAAATGGCAACATGTAATTAAAACAACAACAAGGGAAGCCCAAGCTCTGCCTGCAGCAACAGCAACAACAACGAAAATAGCAGCCGCCACAGCCATACCAACTAGAACAACGATAACAACAGCAACAAAGCCAACACTGCTGACAGTGTACAACAAAATCGTGCGCACAATGACAGTTGTTGCAGGCAACATTGGCGCTGTTGTTGTTGGCGATGGCAAGCAGGAGGTTGGCTGTTGTTGCGCAAGCGAGCCAAGTGACTCCAGCCAACGGCAACAGCAACAACAACGAATATGCCCCCCACAAGCGCAGCTGCTGCAGCATCGGCAACAACAACAACAGCATAAGCAACAACAAGGTGGTGAGCCACTTATGCAACGGCGGCTGCATTTACGGCCATGGCCAGGACAGCGGTCAAAGTTCAGCTCCTGGCTGCTGACAACTGTGTTCATCGTTGCCATTTGCCTGGTGCAGAGTGCGCAGACGAACAGTTTGTTTGGTAAGTTGTTGTTTTGGCTGTTTCACTTGCATTCGTAGGATTGAAATTCCATTTCCAAGATTTCTCAAGATTTTTGTTCCTTTTACACCAAAAAAAAAAAAAAATTAAAACAAACTAGTGTAGTGCGCGTAAAATCACAACAACGTCGACAAGCGCATGCGCATTGATTTACGAGAGGCTGTAGCGATATGTTAACACACAGCTGAATGTTGGCTGTTATTCGCTTGCCGATGTTTTTATTGTTGTTGCTGACAAACCGAACACAGCAAACATGTTGATTAAGTCGCCGATATTCGCACGTACATATATAATTTTTTTGTTCGCACAAAAGTAGAGTTTGTATGTTTGTGTGAAAGGTTGATTTGTTGTTGTTACTGTATGTGAAAATATTTGTGTTGGTTCAATGCGATTTGTTTGCGATTTCGTGACTTTTTTACCATTTTCTAATCAAAAGTTATGGGAATTTGAAAATTTACGCATAGCAAATGCAGTTTAATGCTGCAAGCAATTTTCGATTGCATTTTCACTATGTATGTACTTCCTTATGGAGAAATTCGTTGAGAGCTATCGGTAACCGTAATTATTTAAAAAAAAAAAAAAAAAATATTTAAAAAATCATGTTCAGGCGGGCAAGAGTGAATATACGGTGAGCCTAAAATATAAAGTCTGAGGCTAACGTGAGTCCTACAGTGTCTTTGTTGTTTCATGTTCTTCGTCACATATCTTGTATAGATCAAAAACTGCTCTACTAAAAGTAGAGAGCGTCTAATCAATAGATAATATTTCTACAATACATTACTTTACAGGAAATGTGACCAACAAGACTGCTCAAGCCGAAGATATGTACATGGAGAACATCGCTATTTATTCGTTTGAAACGTCGCGATGCGTCAAGATGTTCCTCATATTGAAGATTATATCAAACCGAAAGTAGAAATATCAGCATTTGATTAGACACTCCTTGGTTGATAATTGCTTTAACACGTTGCAATAACTTTGTGGCTATTCTAATCACATAAAGAGGTTTTGGAGCTGCTATTTCTGAAACGACGGTTTTCGCCTGTCTGTTATCTTCTGGCTTTCATCCAATAATGTTTACCCAAATTTGCCTTCCAGAAGTACTAGGTTCGCTTTACAGAACTATTTGGCAGTGCCATAAAAGGTCTTGTGCTTAGAAATACCTGAGCTTACCCTTTGTCTGGCCAAAATTGCCTACCACTTGGAGCTATTTTTGTTTGCTTTAAAGTCGAGGACTGTGAACTTGCTGCCTGATTGTAAAAAATATAATAAAACCGGTGATTACGAACCTCTACGAGCTATAAACCCTAGAAACCTGGTCCAACGCCACAGCTTTTATATCACTGAGCAGAATACTTTAATGTTATGTGCACACTTGCACCTCGAAAGGTAGCTATCCACATAGAATTTCTTGGTCTTTTAAACTGGAAGTGAGTTTGGACTGCGTAGATTTCTCCTTCTCCTAAGGATGTATTTTTTACTGCACAATGGTTTCCGCTATCTTCAAGTTTTAGAACCAAATCTTTTGCTCTTTACGTTTTTACTACTACAGTGAGATGATAACAAGCAGATCAATTCCTTCTGTCCTTCTCCAGGTTTTGCGCGGTTTGCCGGGAGACATGCTTCTATCGACTAGGGAATTCCATTCCAAGGCCTTCATTGCAGTACTGCCGTATTTGCGCCCAGTGCGGGCTAACCATTTCAGTCTTCGAATCCAGATGTTAAAGGGGCTCCATATTGGCATTTCTAAGCAACTCCTCATTTAAAATTGTTTATGTAGAGGTGGCACAAAGCATTGAAAGCATTTCGGCTTCGGGACTTGCTTTTCGGCTCACCGCACTAAAAACCCACCCCTGCTCCGTTTCCCTCCTACTGTGGAACCACCGTTATCGATTACCTGTTCAGTACATACCGTGCATTAGTGATCATCCTCGTACGTAAGTCTGTATAATAATAATAATAGATTGGTGCTTGCACATATGTTAGTGTTTGGCCGAGCTTCTCCTCCGAATTGTGGCGTGCGCCTTGATATTGTTACATAAAGCGGAGGGACCTACACACATATGTATGTACCTATATGCGAAATAATGGCAGTGAGACATTTTCACCAGTTTGGCCTATTCTTTTCATTGATTAATTTTTGTTTGATTTTATATAAAAGAGTAACTCACAATATATGTACACAAATCGGCATTTCAGCAGGTTTTCGCAACAAAAAGCTTTGAATTCAGAATTTTTAGAGAGATTCCAAGTTTACGATTTTACAAATTTTTTCGATGTAAAATGTGTTCGAAAATTTTTTAAATGGATGAAAATGTATGACACCGGCAGCAAAAAAAAAGATTAAAAATCATCGGGATATTGCAGAAACTTGCAGTTTTATTTAATGGACTATAAAACTTCAAACTTAAAATCTTTCTAAAAATTCCGAATAAAAAGCTGGTTGTTGCGAAAACTTACTTTTCGTACTGCATATTTACAATAGAACTCAGCGGTTTATAAATATTTCTCAGTGCTTGTAATTTCCATTTGTTGTAATTTTCTAATCTATAATGTGGTATGTGATTTTTTGTTGTATATTGGCATTCTATGCTAAATTTCTATATTTTATGATTGTGCCAAAACAGGATGAATTGTGCCAAAAGTGCCTCTGAGAATTGAAAGTGCCAAAAATGGCACTATTGTGCATACTTTTCCATCACTGATTCGAAGGAAGGTGAAAACATTTGCTTCCAAGGTAACGGAAGTCAAATAAAAAATAAAAAAAAACTGCAGCAAATGTGTTGCTATGTTTTTTGTACAGGTGTAAATTAGAACTGCGTCATTATTATTTCGTTTAAATGTTTCCCTCGTAAGACAAGCAGGTTCAGGAGGCCTTGTTGAATCTCTAGCTATTCTATGCAAAACGTTTAAAAATAAGAGCTCCTAAGAGGCCTCCATATTTTGTAGTATTGTCTACTAGGTAAGAATATTGATTTCATGCGCCATTGTCTTTAAAGGAAATTCTTTTCAATATTAGATACGTCAAATAATATTTTTGAAAAAAAAAAAATTCGGAGGGTACACGTGCTTGAATTAACAGCACATTTTGTTTAAACTTTCCGAAAAACGTGGCTAATGCGTCACAGCGCGAATCGTAAATCTTCAAAATAACTACTGTAAAAAGCCATAGAGCTTAGCAGTAAAGTTTTACATTTAATGATGTAGTTTGCAATCACAACAAAAGGCAACACTTTTATGGTCTATCAAACGCTCGAATAAAGCCAAACAAATTTGAATTCATTATCGTAAACTTACTTTTTCAGTCACATTGTTATAAACAAATAATTCATTTTCTTAATGGAATATGGCAACAAGTTGTTGTAAATACATACATATATTCATGGATACCTTACATGGCAGCGTCCGTTATGCATACTACAAGAATTCTGTATATGCTAATGTAGATATGTACATATGTATGTACGCATCAAAGCACCGCTAACTAAATTTTAACGATTTTAATCGGGCTTTAAGTGACGATGCCCACCAACATCATCTATCATTGACTGACACGTGTTCCATTGAAGCGTCAAAAAATGTATCATTACAACACTTCGGCCAAGGACGTTCGTAGATGGTGAATGAATATATATATTAGGGTGGTCCAAAACTTCGTGTGAAAAAGTCAAGTCGGAGTATATTTTTCGGTATAGAACAATCCTAGGGGGTGAGAGCATTAAAATTCCGACTTTACATTTTTACATACATACATAGAGATAATTGTCCATATTTACATTAGGGTGGTCCTTAAAAAATCAAAAGAGCGATTTATTTCAGTCTCACCCCTTCAATCAGTAATAGCACGGTCACAGATATCACATACAAATTTTGGTCCCGATTGGAGACGGTTAAGGTGTGTCGCACAGGGGCCAAATTTCTGAATCCTCTATGGAGACTCAAAAAATTAAAAATATTTTTTTCATTTAATACCCAAAATCGATACTAATAAAGTCGAAGATATCACATAACAGTTTTGGTCCTGATTGGAGTCGGTTAAGACGTCTTCATAGGGTAATCTAAAGTTGGACCCTGTGTGCCACGTCTTAATCGACTCCAATCGGGCCCGAAATTTATATGTGATATCTTCGACTATAGCAGTATCTATTTTGGGTAGAAGATGAAAAAAAATAATTATTTTAAATTTTTGAGTTTCCATAGAGGAATCTGAACTTTGCCCCCTGTTATATGTGATATCTTCGACTATAGTAGCATCGACGTAGGGGTTGCGGCTTAGGAAATCTGATATTAAAATTTGCTTCCTACATTTAAGGATCACCCTAATGTGCATATATGTATATATAAATAATTTTTCAAGTTGACCTGTACGTTTGCGTGAAAGAACTCCTCATATACTTGTGTCAAAATTTCGGTTTGAAGCAAATATTTAGTCTTCTAAAAACTGGGTACAGCTTTTACTTCCTTTAAAAACTGCATTTAAATTTTTTGAAAAAAATTGGACGTAAAGTGCTGCTCATTTAGAATAAGGTTGGCACTGAAAATATAGATACAATGCTGTCTTTGGAACAAGGGACGGTATAAAGTATTCAACGACATTTTAATTTGAAAAAGTGGACATATGAAATGGTTCAACCATTCAGTCGAGTGATTGTCTACTTTTTATTATCCATATTTTTTTCCATTTTCAAGGACTTGTCACCGTAAATTTTACATAACCAAATAAATATTAATTAAATAATGCCACAAAAAAAAATGATGGCTTGATTTCTATACTCCTAGCCGGAGCAGTTTTTAAAAGATTTGTGTATGTTGTCATATTTGGATCATCCTTTATAGTACGTTTGTTTAAAATACATATTTAATAAATATTTGTTTCTCAACTAAATTCCAAGAACTGAAATATCTTTGTATGTATGTATATACCCTCATTAGTTATATATTTATTCGTAAATATGTAAACTCGCCTACATAAGCTTACAACATAAAATACCTTACATTTTATGCATATTTACGAGTACACATACCAACAAAGAGAAACTTACACCCAGCGGTGACTTCAGGCCTAAAGTATGGCAATACATCCAGCCTGAATAGTAATGTATAATACTTGCCATACTACCTACGATTCCAATTAACATTTCAGTTGTTATGTATGTTTTGAAAAAATGAGCAAAATACTCTTCTTGCTTACCGAACAGCCAAACTCCTTCAACGTTGTCATGCCTTGCGTCCCAACCAGGGTTACCACTTTGGTAAATTATTACCAAAATTGGTAAAAAAAATTTGGATTGGTAAAAAGGTAAATTTTTGTTAAAGTATTTTGTTTGAAAAACAAATAACACTTTTCGTTCCCTCTTTATTTCTCGTAGTGATCTTTATATTATAATTTTCTTTCTACTTTGTTTGTTATACTAAACTTCCGTCGACTATAAAACTGCATACCAAAAAAATTCAGATTAAAAAACTCGAAATATAGACGAAACTTTTTGTAAATTTTCTAAATGTTTTATATAGCTTGAATCCTTGATTCGTATGGGTTTGGTTTAATCGCAAACAATATTCTTATGCAATCAAAAATAGCAAAAAAAAAATTACTTGAACAACATTGTGAATATAAAAAAAAAAACAAAAATATAGG
Organism: Rhagoletis zephyria; assembly: GCF_001687245.7. Taxonomy (NCBI): domain Eukaryota; kingdom Metazoa; phylum Arthropoda; class Insecta; order Diptera; family Tephritidae; genus Rhagoletis; species Rhagoletis zephyria. Next base: position 19,924 of record NW_016159724.1, read on the forward strand.
AAAAAAATTACTTGAACAACATTGTGAGTAAAAGAAAAATTACCAAGGGGTTTTGAGAAGCTGTATTTGTTAACAATAAATCCAGTTGAAGTTTTTTTTTCAAATGGTGAAGTTTCGTTGTAGCCTTTGTTTCATCACTTTCGATTTTGGCTGAAGGAAACCGAGAAGATGTCATTAATATAATCTCAAATACCATATCAATAGTTAAATAAAAAGTTCCTCAATAAAAAACTTTTAATTTCTATGGCAATAGAACAAAACTATAGTTTTTAATAAAATAGCTAAAAAAAAGTTATTGGTAGATTTTTTTCAGATTTGGTAAATTTTATTCAAATGGCTGGTAAATATTTTTTTAGTCAGTGGCAACCCTGGTCCCACGTAATTATAGTTCATTATTGGCTCTGGTGTTATTGGACGCCTGGGAGGCAAGTGTTGTGTAGGTCTGAGCTGATAAATTACGTTTTTTTTTAAATCTCCTTTTGTGCTCCCTCATTTGTCTGAAATCATTGAAAACTTTTTTAATTAATATTACTATTCACTTATTTTTAAACAGCCGCAGAAAAACTTGTTTTCACATATGTATGTACTTCTTTTTGACTACTTTCCTTCGCATTCAGAGCGTAGGAACAAAAAAAAAAATATAGATCGGAATTTATTGTGAATATACGATGACGTAAACATAACTTCGCTTAACAAAGCCCAATCAAAAATCATCGGAATTGGTAATGTCTTTACTAAAGGTACCGCTGGGCATATGATATGTATGTATGCGTGTAAAAGTTAATGTAAATATCAGCATACCAACGTAAGTTTGTTTTCTAAATAACTTATACATATTTACATATGCATAGGTGTATCTACTTACGTACTTATTTATGTACTTAATTATTAGTTTTATCAACAAACAATGTTCGCTCTTTTATTCAAGTTTTTTTTTTCGTAAGACTCAACAGATTAGAGTGCTAATCTGGTATTAACAGTTTCGCGGAACTACATGTCACACCTGCCACAACACTAAACAAAAATACAAACAATGTCACTTTTTATGAAGTCAACTGTCTGCTCTTAAGAGCCGGTCAGAGTGGCAATATATTTGGAAAAGGCTGTCAAATTGAAAAATTTCCGAAAGCAGTTGCATGAGCAACAACACCTTGCATGTAAAGTGTCTTTCGAAAGAGGTTTTTTTTATTTCTGAAAGGCGAATTGTAGATTTGTAGTGCAGCACGTGCAAGTTGAAATACATTTCCGAAATCGATTAAGCACTTTGAGTTGCAGTCACACCTTGCAACTTTCATTTCTAAAACTGATTTTCGAAAAGTGACAGAAAGGTCTTTCTGGCTGTTCACACATGAAAATAAAATTTTTAGACTTGTGAGGTATCCATTGGAAAGGTATTTTCTCACCCTTTTTATTATTTTGCTAATAAGCTCATTCAAAGAATGAAAGAGAAAGTTAGGAACATCATTCGAAGTTGAATTAAGATGTGTTGGTATTTGCTCATAAATAAAAATAGTGGAAAAATACCTTTCTACCGAGATCCCATAAGTCTAAATCAGAATAGTTTTAGCCCAGTTATTTAAGTTTTTCGTAAATCAATATTTGAAAAAAGTAAACAACAGCATCAAAAATCTCATTATTACGATTCCGTTGAAAAGATTTTTAAATATTAATCTGTATTTAATCTGTTTTGTCATCTGAGGGAATTTTTTTCAAAAAGTTCTTGAAGAAACTATTTTTATTCATAATAAATTTTGTAATTCCGGCGGAAAACCCGCAACTTTTTTTTTGTTGATGCAGTCTAATATACATACATACTCGGTATGTATAAATTAAATTATAGTTAATGCAAACAAAAGCTTGCCGATAGTCCAAATAAGAAAATTCATATTTCGTTGAAGTCAGTGAAAGTGGCAGACATTCTTAGGTAGCTGTTAGACGTGGCAAGTGCAAGTCGTTTTCAAAAGTATGACACACTCAAGAATTTCCAAAAGAGATTGCAGGAGCAGTTACGCCTTGCATGTAAAGTGGCTTTCAAAATCAGTCTTTATTTCGGAAAATCAAACTTTCCGATACTACTTTTTGTCCGTTGCTACTACCTTTTGTTGTTGTCTGTTATGAATGTAGACAAGACCACTCTCAACTATGTTACCAGACATTTCTATGCTTATAACAAAATTAATGGCCTGAAAAGTTTGCTAAACCTGCTAAAATGTGCACAAAACAGTCACAAAATTTTTAATATGTTAATAATGAAAATACACTAATTTTACGCAAATTCGCCAAAAAAACAATTACTAGCGCAAAAAATAAAATTAATAGTGCAGCACGAGCAAGTTGAAATTATTTCTCGAAAGCGATTTGCGTAATTTCAGTTGCAGTTACACCTTGAAATTTTTATTTCCGAAAGTTATTTCTGCGAATCTGCAAAAAAGGAGTTTCTGGCTGTTTACACGGGAAAATAGACATTCGATTTCGTATTTTGACAGAAAAATTATTAGAAAAAGCGCTTGCATTGCCACGTTTAACCACACCTTTTTGCATTGACGATTTCCAATCTTCAGCCAAAGCCAGTGTTGGCGACACAAAGTGTGTGTATAGGACGTTTAATTACTTCATACAAGCCCACTTACACAGAAAGTGTACGACTGTCTCGCTTGAGCCCGGGTCCTCGCAGCAACGACAAAACCTATTGAAGGATAGGCCAATCCTTTCGGGCCAGTGGCCAATGCAGTGTGCCGTAAGTTTATAGGTATTTTCTTTGCTCAATCACATTAGAGCCATGGTTTTAAGTGGGCCATTGGACACCCAGAACTACCGAGTAATCCTAAACGATATTGTATGATCCCCCCTCTGTATAGCCTTCGACTGGTAAATTTCGACAATTCTGCCCTTGATATTCCTGAGTAAGGCATTCAATGCAGAGCCGCACGTCGTTAGTACATCCGCTGTCTCGTTTGCGTAAATGTCTTTATGTTCCGGGTCCTATATTAGGGTAATTTCGTTTTGATCAGAAATCGAAGAGTGAGATATGGCATCTAGGGTCATCCACCAGTTGAGCCCTAACAAAGGTAGAAGTGAGTGCATGAATAGCCGGTTGGCCATCTGAGAAGAAATTCATCTGCCTTCTCGAGGTTGTTTGTTTTTTCAAAGGCATAACTGCTATCTAACCTCTGACTTATCACAGCATAGAAACTGGGTAAATCCATGTTAAATCGACCAATGATTGGAATCGACCATTTTCGATTTGGAAAAACTTTGGTCAGAACTTTTGCTTTTTTTCACGAAACGAAATAAGAAAATTTTACAAATTTTGATATTAAAAAAATCGTATAAGCAAAAATTTGTAAAAATTTTTGGGTAATTTTTATATACATTTATCTCCAATTGTACTTAAAATAATTAGCCCAAAATTTATAACAGTCTTTGCTTTTGCGGTTTTTTTTTAATTGCAAAATTCTGTTTTTTTTTTTATTTTTCGTATTTTATAATTTGTTTTTTTTTGTTTTAAATAGCCCCAAATATCACCTTTAAAACGAGTTCAGAACGATTTATGTAACCATATTATAGATAGTAAAAAAATAAACTAAAAAATTCGGATTACTGTAAAATTTTAAATCCTCGAAAAAATGTTTAAATTTATTTTCCTTTGGCAGAGCTTCGTTATATTATAAAAGAAAAGTTCTGACCAAAATTCATCCAAATTAAAAATGGTCAATTCCAACTATACTTCGACTTGGCATGGATTGGCCCAACTATATGTATGTATATATACATACATAAATTCTTCCATTTCTTACCGCATTTGCATAAATATTTTCGCTTACCCACCCGGTCTCGACTTAATTGCTTTACAAGTGAAACTTAAACAGGCATATTACTATCAGCCTTATATCTTTCCATTGATATTTGACACGCAGCATGTTCACGTTTACAAACTGAATTCCCGATAAGAATGAAACTACGAAAGGTATGTAAAATCAACCGCAGGCAAATTAAAAAAGTAAACATTACTTACAAATGAATGACAAAGTTGCCCGTGTCTTTTATCTTATTTTTTTTCGTCTTATTGTTGCTGCTAAATTATCGTTGCAATTCCGATGTTCTTTCCTTTCTTATTTTATTATCGTTGCCACACACTGTTCTGCACTGTTCTAAACTATGTATTCTCTTCGTTGCGGTGCACTGCAACTCTGCAAAGTCCTAAATCACGCACTTGGCCCTTTTCTGAGAATCACCAAACCAAAGAACTGTGTGTGATTGGCAAACCGTTGCACGGCTTCATTATGCTGGCCTGCATCCCGTTTCACAATCACTGCCACAACTAAGGATGTACGTAGTCAATCTTTCACTTCCCTTCACCACTTGTTCGCTTGCGTTTATTGTGGGTTTTGTTGCATTGCTCCGTCTGGACGACAGCCACGATAAGCATCTTCGGCGTGCAGTCAGCAGTGGCCAGCCAGCATGCAGCCAAAAATGCCGGCCGCTGTGTTCTTTCTCTCTAACTTGGTCTTTGGTTTTGGTTTTGCTACTCGCATCATGTAGCGTGTCGAGTTTTTACTTTTCGCCATTGGCATTGCCATGTCGACGGTTGCCTTTTTTCTTGCTTTCCTCGGCCGCTTTTGCAGTGCTTGTTCTTGATTTTCGGGACCTTTTTTTTTTTTTGGTGCCAACCTCATTCGGTAATTACGGCGTTTCTTAGCTGGCGCTAGCCCTTTTTCTGATATTTTCATTTATGTGAACGGTGGGATAACTCTGCTGCTGCGGCGTCTGAATGCTGCAGTGTGCCTTTGTGCACTCAAATATACAGTGGAGTTTGCCTAGATAGAAACACCTGGGTCGGGTGCAGGAGTTCGCAAGGACGCTGTCAAAATTGGGCCTTCACTCTGACCAAAGGAGATGAGATATTCATGTGCTAGTTAGGAATAATTCTCTGACATCCCTAAGGATAGAAAGAACCCCAGCTAGAAAAGGATCTTTAAACCAAAAAATCTACTTCAATTCTGTTTAGAAATGGCATATGTCGTCGGATTGCCATAAGTAGTCATAATCACTTAGCCGGAATATAACCTTAACCCTAGGAAGGAAAACCTTGTAATTTTACGAATTCATTTACATATTTATCTTTTTTTAAATTATCGCAAAGTCCTTTATAAATAATTGCACTAAAAATATCAACATTAAATAATAATTTTTCTAAAATTGTATACAAAAGTAAGTAGTCGTAAAATTTGCGAGGTTTACTTATAAAGTAACTCCTAAGACGGTTACCTTTCCAGGGTTAAGGGAGCTTTCAACCTCCTAACGAAGTCAAGTTCTGACGGCAACACTCATCGCCATCCCTACTGAGCTCTGCCCTATTCGCTCCTACTCTAGATGGTCAGCGATTTCCCATAATTATTTTTGCAAAAATTGTAGAGGCGAAGACGAACCAAAATTATTTGAAATTAAATTTCTAACACGATGTCATCTTTGAAGGTTTTAAAGTACAACTTTCCGCAATACAGCTGAGGGTCCTGGCCTTCAGTGCTTTAGTTCGCAAAAGAGATAATTATTTCTCATAAAAATATATATATATATGTATATATATTAAAATATATTAAAATTAAACCGATGATCAAAACTTGGCCGTAGAGTGGAAAGCCATTCTGCAGAAGTTTTCTAAACAGCTATATCATCTTCCTGTGTATGTTACCGCTTAATTTTCTATGAAATTTTTCTCGCTCGTTTCTAAAACTCTGCTCTTAACTGTACGCACTATGGCTACTAAGGAATCATAAACGCAATGCAACCGCGAAAGCCAACCAAGTTGACCCTTGCAAAAAAAGGAAGCACAACGAAGAGGTTGAGGGCGTACGCTACAGCACGCAGCACGTTACAGCGCAGCGCCATCGTCATCGCCACTGCCATGCAGGTGGTCTTGGCTAGCGGTCCTCTGATCTTTTACTGCATGCCACAACGCCTCCTCCACCGCCCCTTCACATACCTTTTCAATCTACGGCGGTGTCTTTTACTGATTTTCGAAGTCATTGTTTTCTTTTTCGCTACGATTTGGTTGGTGCGCATTTTAAGAATGGCCAGTCGAAAAGGCCGAAGACACAGTTACCATTGAAGCAGTTACGTAGACTACATACCTTCAACTCCGGAGTGCATAGGCATTTGGCTTTGTATGTACATATGTATTTATGTTTATGTATATGTATACTTATGTTATCTTCGTCTCTTATGCACCACACTAAATATGTATGTATGTTAGCGCCATTTACAACAAAACAATGCAGCTAAATATCGTATTTGCTGTGCACTTAAAGAACAATCAACAAAATCTACAAGCGCCACTACACACAAAAGTAAAATAAATACCTAAGTTTGTACCTACATACATACATACATACATACATAAATACATACTACCTGTAGTTATAACAAACAATGCACAATATCGTAATGAGCTCCAGTAACCGAAACGAAAAACAACTTGCTCGACAATCCATTGATTTCTGCTGTTTTTTTTCTTTTTGTTGTGTGCAGTTCTTATTCTTGGACTGCTGCTGTGTAGGATCTCGTTGGAATTTTGTTTGTGGTGTAGTACTATGTACGAAGAGTACCTTCTTTGATGATGAAGCATTTCCGCTTTTACTTAGTATTGTCTTAAGTGTGTTGATAAGCAGCATTCTTTTACCTTTTTTTTTTGTACGTGGCGCGTCGTGTTGTGTGTCGAAAGACTTGTCCGATCAATTTGCCACAGGTAAAAAGTACTTGTATGTTTGGAATATTTACTATCTAATAATGGAAGTGCGTTCTTGGTACCTCATAAATAAAACGGTTGATTGGTATGAGTGCGCGTGTATGTACATACATATGTGATCTTTTAAGTGTCCGTCTACAGCCATGCATGTATGTAAATATACATTTATTTTGTAAATTAAACAATAAAAATACTAATCATCTAATCGTTGTTTTCCACATAATATTTTTCGTGTGGCGTTAGTTTGTAAATGTATATGGAAAATGGAGTGAACGAGAATTTTTCATACATACATACATATGTAAACCGCCGGAAAAATGTATTGGCACAGAGAATTTTTCACAATAAATGCAACAATTTTTATTAAAGTTTTTTCCGCTAATTTTTTATAAAAGCATGGTTCTATCTACGACAAAAAAACATAAAAATATAATGTATTTACTTTGTACAAAATTTAGGAAAATTCCACAAATTTTAAACTTTTTATTCAAATTTTTTATTTTTTTTTTTGAGTTTTCTAGCCCATTAAATTCCTGTATGGAAAATGCAAGTTTGAAGTTAGTCAAAAATCGGGTTGATTTTGTTGAAGGTTTTTCGCTTTTTCTCCGTACAAAGTATTTTCAAATTTTTTCATTATGAAAGAAACTGCATGAAAAAAATTGCCAAACATCAACGTTAAGTCCTTATTACTTTAAACTTGCACTTTTTTGTAATAAAATTTATTGGGCTAAAAAACTGCAATTTCTACAAAATCTGATTAAATAAAGTTGAAAATTTGTATGAAAACTTATTGCATTTCCCTGAGTTTCGCACAAAGTTTAAGAGTTATATTTTTTTTGATGTAGTAGGAACAATATTTTTATAAAAAATTTGCAAAAAAATATAAAAATAAAAATTGTTGCATATATTGTACAAAGCTCACTGTGCCCATACTTTTTTCCGACAGTGTACATATATGTACATACGAGTTGGACTTTAAATGAAAAATTTTTAAATTTTGTACCCTTTTTGTTTCTGTGAAAATTACTCATAAATTTAATATGTAATTTGATTCAGATGTATAGTATGTCTTTGTGATTCGGACTCTTTCTCCTTACCTTAAGTATACAGTGAACTATGGCATCTTTATATATGTACATATGTATATAAAACTGTAGGACGGTTTTTAAAGTGTTTAAAAAATCCAAGGGATTTGAAAAAGGTATCTGGTGTCAAAAGTGTGGCCTCCTGATTCCGAGAATGTCTTCATTTTTCTTGGGCCACGTCGAATTATTTTGATATCGCGCTTTAAAATTTTGAAGTGGCGTAGTGTTAACCGGGAATTTAGACTAATTACGGTTCTCGAAAAAGTGGTAACGGAAATAGGCCCTATCGAAATACACCTAATTCTGTTTTCACATGGTAGATACGTTCCATACAAAACTGTGTAAAACAAAACCGTTTAAAAGATACATGAATGAAAATTATGGTCGCAATATTTTGACAGATACCGAAGTGAACAGCGAAAATAAGTGACATTTTCCTACTAATTTTCGATTTATAATCCAGTTAAAGTCTACTTTATTTTTTATGAATTTGGGTGTATATTTGTATGACAAAATTTATATTTAAATAAAATACATAGAAAAAATTTAAATACTACACGTTTCCAGCTCTGAAGAAAAATTACAAGATTATTTTTTGCTTTTCTGTTGCTTGAAAAAGAATTTTGCTTTTGGTGTAAATTTTTGCAAAAATACCTATGGGGTATTCCACTGTCACGGGTGGGACATTTAAGTATAAAAAACTCAACAATTCTACATTTTGAAAAGGCTACACCTAATTCACTATTCTATTAGTTATTATCAAATACGAAAAAAATTCCAACTTACTTTTGTACGGGAAAAAAATCTGAGTTATTTCCTCGGTCACGGCTGGAGCCTGCTTTTTGGAGCTGATATATTTTACGGAAACTCTGCGAATTTAGTTCACTTTTCTGTGTGATCTTGATGTCTTGAAATAAAAAAAGAACCACGAACAAATACTAACAAAGCAAAAAAATAAAATAAAAATTATTGCTTTATTATAAAATATCCGAAATTCCTCTGTCACGGGTGGGACAACGTTGTCGTTTTTACCTTCCTGAATTCAATGGGCTATAAAACTGAATACCTAGAATTTTTGTAAAAATTCTGAACACAAATTTCTTTTTCATTTATGTTGCGTAATTTTATATGAACTTTTCTTTTTTTGAGAGCTGGAAACAGTCCTTAAAGGCTTCAATTAATATAAAGTAAATTTCAATTAAAAAACGTGATATTCACGATGTTGTCGCGGCTACGGAAGAAAACTAGCAGAACATTGTATTAAAAAAATCTAGGGCAACTCAGAACTCCATGCAATATACATATGTACGTACACAAACCGAATTTCAAATCGATAGCAACAAAAACAACGAAGTTGATGTATGTAAGACGGCCCGATAGAGTATATGCCGACTATATGATATAGTCCGGTCAATTTTGAACTCTTAGAATGTTTTTTCCGGGAAATATGCCCTAAACCACTTTTCTTATGAAGGCGCTTCTTAATTTTTGGCGCTCTAACCGCCTAAGCTAGTTTAGCCCGAGTTCAACAACGCACGCCAGTATTTTTTCTTCTATGCTAAGTGACGCCTATTGGAAATGCTATTTAAGTGAAGCCAAGCCCTTCTTCGCTTAGTCCGTCTTCCTTTGTTACCACCAGCGAATTCCGAGCGGAAAATTTTCAGAGCAGCGGCGTCGGTGTTCATTCGAACGACATGGTCATGCCAGCGGAGCCGCTGTATTTTAATTTTACGAAAAGAGTGCGGTTCTGAAATTTGCTTCTATACGTATGCACATATGTATGTCAGCTTGGAGTGAAATTTTTAATTTCTTTCATACCATTAAAAACCACATAAGACTAACATTTTCCTTTTTTAATATTTTTTTTTTTCAGGTAATTTACAATCTTGTTCCAATGAAGGCGAAGAAGTTCAAATTCAAGAACTAATAAAGTGGAATTCAAAGTGCTTTAAATGTGCCTGTAAGGTGAGTTTAAATTAATAAAATAAGATATTAGACTACTTTTTTTATTGATCTGTGATGAAGCTAGAAGATGTATCAATAAATAAATTTTTGGATAATTTTAATATTTGGATGGCGTCCTACTTGTAGCACTCAAAGACGGTGTGCTAAGCGTTTGCATACAATTTCGATTGAAAAAATTAAATTCCCACTTTTTATATTTTAATAGAATATTTATCTCCATATGTTACTGCCATTTTCTTAAGTGGTATGTACTGTACTGACACGGTCATAAATAAATGTAGACAAGATTTTACTCACTTCCTTTGTTGCAAATTTTATGATACCAAAAAAAACATGCTATTATGAATACACACATACATATGTATGCACATTTATGTATGACATATAAATATGACATATGAGTATGTATTCATACTTAAATAAACAGGATATACAGCGATTGTCCTTAAATAAATACAATACTAAATATCATAAAAGGAAATTGCAAACGGAAATAAATTTTGTGTATGTATTGGTATTTGTGTATGCATCATACGTACATATGTTTGTATGTACATACATATATGTAGACATACCGATATGCATCCTTATGAAATTGTGTTGTCATAAAGTAAAGTACTCGCTCGTATCGCCACTACGACTCTGTTGATTATAATTTATTCCGCAAACAGAGACAATTTATTGCCAACTATTCATGCTCGAGAGTATTTATGTTGTTAGTTTTTATTGCAAGGGGTTTTTGTTTTTTTTTTTTTGGTGTTTTTGTTGCTCTGTACGATGGCCAACTTTGCCGCCTCTATGAGCAGCCAAGTTATTGACCCAAATATTTGTCATTATTGAAATTCATAATCTCAAGTGACTGTAGTCAAGAGTGTGGCGGCCCGCCTCACACAAATACACGCACCATGGCACGCAGCCTTGCATATATGTACATAGGTATGCATGTACATATATCTCCCTTGCAGCTTTCACAAACTGCCAGTCGGAAGTTGAAGTAGGGAGAGAGTAAGGATGTCAGTGCAGCGCACAGTTCAAGCAATGAATGATTTATATACGAAAATCCGTTGAAATCGCGAACTGCAGTGAAAGCAAATTGTACTCCTACTTCTTTCTGTTTGAGCTTTTTTGGCATCCCGCACAGCGCGCTCTTTATTGTTGCCATGACAATTCAACCCCTACGAGAAGTGGAACGACGACGAGCCATTGCGAATTCGAGGGGTGCGTAAATTGCGTTGCGTGAACTGGCGACTGCGTTCTGCAGCCAATATTCGCTCGTATCTCATGAATAATAGTTTATGCTATACTATCACATACATACATATGTACATATGTATGTACTAGAAGATAAGTTCCCAACATCCTCAATGCATAGCAACGGAAGCTCGTCTGGCAATTGCAAAAGGGAGGAAAATTTGAAAGGATAAAGCCGAAACAGCTTGAACTGGCCAGGGGCCATAGCGTACTCGGTTCTAGATCTCATTTACGGACAGCGACAGCAGTGGACGCTGTTTGAGTGCGTCTACTTGTGTACGTATGTATGTATGTATGTATGTATGTATGTATGTGTGTGCGCATGTTTGTACAGGCCTCAGGCCAGGGCCAAACTGCAACTCAGCTTTTCAGCTTAACACAGAAATACTACACAATAAAGCATATGTGTGTACTTATTTCCGCCATTCAGTTCCTTCGGCTTGTATTTGGCCGCTATTTTTCTGCTTTATATTTCTATAAAGCTTTGGTTTTCCTTATTTATTTATATTTTTTTTTTTGTGTAAAAATAATGTGATTTATGCTCTACCAAAAGGAAATGTTCCGTAGGCAGATGTTTGGCAACACTAAATACTCTGAAAGATGAGCCAAATATTGCACACATGTATGTGTGTGTATGTACTAGGGATGTTAATTTTTCGGCTTTTTCCGGGCCCCCGGGATTTTCGGGATGGCGTTGTCACAATCCCGGGATTAGTCCCGGGATTTAGATATTCATCACTTTTCAACAACTTGAATCGAATAAATTGCTTCCATATTATTTGAGAAGCTCTCCTACCATTAAATAAATAATAAATAAATCGGTTTGAAACCTACTTTTTTATTTAATGTGGCGTTTTTATTTTTTCTCTCTGACCGCAGGATTTATTTTGAAGGACTTTTTAATTCCAAAGATAATATAAATATTTCAGCAAAATANCAAAGATAGTATAAATATTTCAGCAAAATAAATTAAAAATCGAGCTTTTTATAAATAAAATAATTTAAAAGAAATAAAAAAATTACCTCAGATGATAGAATATGGTGATAATAATATAATAAATTTTATTATTCCGGGGGAAAAAATGCAACTTTTTTTTATGATGCACGCTAATCTACATTCGTGAATATTAGACTGCATCACTCCCCGTACAAAAAAAAAAAATTGGTACTGTGTTTTCATTGGAATTAAAGAGTCTATTATATATTAAGACGTCCACCATAATATTTCGGAAAAATATTAAGATTTACGCGGGCTTGACCGATTTGAAAATACCTCCAAAAATGGAGTTTTTCATGAATAAAAATAGTTTCTTAAAGATTTTTTTTAGAAAAATACGCTCAAATGGCAAACCGGTTTAAGCTTAAAAAATTTGCATAAAAATTGAAAAAAAAATTTCAAAAATTCAAAATGTTAAACGGAATCGTAACGGAATTTTTCAAAGATTGGTATAAGAAAAACTTGAATAACTGAACCTAAACTATTCCGATTTAGACTTGTGAGGTATCATTGGGAAGGTATTTTCTCACCCTTTTTATTTCTTTGCTAATTAACTCATTCAAAGGAGGAAAGAGAAAGATGAAGAAACTATTTTTATTCACAAAAAAATCCATTTTTGAAGGTATTTTCAAATCGGTCCAGCTCACGTAAATCTTTATATTTCTCCGAAATATTTTGTTGGACGTTTGGTGGACATAATAAATTTTGTAATCCCGGCGGAAAAACCGCAACTTTTCTTTGGTGATGCAGTCTAATGTACATATGTAATTCGGTCTAGTACTTGTACCACATAGATGAAGTGTTAGTTTGGGAGTAGTGGTGCATAAATAGCAAAGCTTAAACATCTCAAGTGACAAATCCTTCTTTATTGCGTACTTGTTTGGCAATTGTCGCTAGTCAAAAAATTGTGAAGTCAGGCGTGCCGAAGTACATATGTACATACATATGTATGTGCATATATGAGCACATGAATAGGTATGCATGCTTTATTTCTTTAATTTGTACAGCAAAGTATAAATATATTCTATATATCTTGGTATGATCCCACCTTGCAGAACTTCGACGACCATAAACGTTGAAAGGACTTTGACTGAAGCTATCCTCCGCAGCGAAATACTTAGGCAAGTGCAAGACTTCTGCCAACGCTGTCCATGTCTACTTTTAAATTTCGTGGTGGCCCAAGGTAGAGGAAAGAGCAAAGAAGGGCATAGCAGCGTACTATACCTGCAAAAGAGCTTTCTGAAAAAACTGAGGGCTGTCACCGCATACCACTCACGGTGTGCACACTACAGCATCCGGCCAATTTTAACCCCAGGTGCGCTGGTCTGGTGGAAAGCACTGGATAAAAGCGGTCTAAGAGGTAATTAATAGTGGACGGCGTAACGGAATCAAGGCCGATCTAGAAGTCAAAACTGAGTACCTCACGCCAACTTGGAATTTTTGCTTAAGATTCCCATACATTTTCCAAATATGGAAGATTGGGAAGGCGATCTACTGTGGGTAAATGATGGCACTTCCATCTATACCGAGGCTCAAGGCTAGAGAAAGGAGACGGCTGGAGTCTATACTTCAAGGACATATAGATAAGGCAATCGTATTGACCGTCCGATAACTGCAGTGCCTTTCAGGCGGAGAAGTCGGCTTGTCGCAAATGGAATGCTAAGCCTCCGTGAGGGAACGTCACTATATTGGTTGACAGCCAGACGGCATTGAAAACTTCAGCTTCCAAGGTGGTCAAGTTGAAAGTAGTTCCGAAATTTCATGTAACGCTGCCTTAACTGAGTCATGTTACAACCTCTCTCTACTGGGTTCCTGGTCATATCAATATCAAAAGGAACGAAATAGCCAACATGATGGCTGGGCACGGCTCGAAAATGCAGATTAGCGAAGTGGGTAACTCCTACAACCATCGATTCCTTTTCGACTAAGGGGGATTGAAGAAACACTACAACCGTAACTAATAACGTATGGATACGGTGACCATCCGTCCTTTATTTTAAAGGACAGTCCTTTATTTTAACGCCCTGTCCTTTATAATTGTTTTCAAAATAAAGGACGCCTTTTGTCCTTTATTTCTTAATCTGTCCTTTAAATCGGCTCTGCATTTTTCAGAGGTAAATTTTTTAACGCAGAATATGAAAAATAAAAATGTCCCTTATAAAATATAATGAAAACCTTCGCGAGTTTGTTTCGCACCCCACTTAAGGGTTTCTATTTAATCGGCAATCTTTGTACAATCGATAAGGCACAGGGAAAGTTGTGCACAGGTTCGTGTTGCACGCTGAGTTTACCAGTTCCACTGAAAGAGGACAATAATCCCCCTGCTGCACAGTGGTTCAAAACTGGAATTTAGTGTTCGTAATTCACTGGGGCCTTCATTTTTCACTTAATTTCAAACACTATTTGAAAACAATTGTATGGGTCTCCCAAAACAAAAATATACACAAAAAAAAAGAAAAATGAAATGTTATAAAAAAATGTTCACCAAAAATTTTTTTTTGGGTTTTTAGTAAAAATTGGTTGAAAAATTAAGGTTTATGTTGATTATCAATATTAAATTCCAATTTTGAACCACTGCGTGCTGGCTTCATCGGACAGTATGAATTATGGTAAACGCATTTTGGTAGCACAGGATAGCGAAGTCCTTGAAAAGGATTTGGCTTCACTTTCGCTACAGCAGGGGAACTTGTACAATTAAATAATATAATTAACTGGTAAATATTTGATTTAAATTACTATATGGATAAGGTACTTTTATCGTGACGACTATGAGATCTCAGAATGCTTATGGCCAAGACTCAACAAAAGCCATAGCAAATGCTCCATCGACGGCGTATACCAACAAGCACTCTCTACAGAAGTTATTGGAATGAGGAAAAAGAGGAATCCATTCACCATTTCCTAACTCAATTACGCTTTTTCAAGAGTTTGGGGGTGAAGCGGAAGTGAAAATATCGGAGCTCCACAGATGGATGGACGGAGCAAGGCAAGAAGCACGTGTGCCCATGCGACGTACACTAAATCTATAAGCTCTGCGTGGTTCAGCTGGCAGCAAGTCCGTAGTAAAGCATAAAAGAGTAAATGCCTGTACATATAATGAAAAGAATATTTTAGCTAAAACGACAAATTATGGGGATTTGCATTAGTTCTTAATACGTATTTGCATTATTTTTGTTTGTTTTTTGTTTTCTAATCAATTTATCAAATTTTATTTATGTGAACGCTCGCTAACACCTTCTGTAGCCTTCTTACTTTCTCGCTCCCACTCTAATAAACTTTATCTCACTCTCTCTCCCTCTCTCTATCTCTATCTCTCTATCTGGTCGAATTAGATAAAACATAGATTTTTACGACGTCAAGGTCGTCAAACAAGTTTTTTTTTTTTTTTGTGACAATCATTATTAAAACCATGACGTTCGAGATCGTTTGGCACACTTGGCGCCGTCTTGAACAAGCATCTATGTGATTAGTTTTTTTCCTACAACTATTATTCATTATAAATTTGCATGCATGTGTGTGTGTGTGTGGCGATTTCTTTGCCAATAGATCGATGTGAGTTAAACTCGATACAGCATCGGCCAGCAGCAACAGCTAGAGAGCTACCAAAAACAACAGCAATTTTCTAGGCAATAACACCTCGCGGTTATAGACGCGACAAACATCCGTCTCATTACCAGCAGGCGGTCTGGCGCGTTCAGCGTTCAGCGCTCACCGGCCAACGAAAGGCATGGCAAAAAAGAGTTAACAGCCGCCAGCTGTTACCTGCAAAATAAAACAAGCCAACATCAGCGGCAAGTGTTTGTCTGTACTCAATTGCTGTTGATTCCTGCTTTCGTCGTCAACCAGATTCTCCAACTTTATAAGCGGCGACGCGCAAGCTATTAAATAGACAAGCGCCAGTGCCGCCGCGCACGGATTGACCACCGCTCTGACAAACAGACATTTTGAAAAAAAAAAACTCTTTTTGTTGCTTACTTTGGAAAGCCGCGCTTTGGCTGGCGAGCTTGGCCCACGGCTATGCTTACGTTAATAAATCAAAACGCGTTGATAAGGCGCTTGGACTAATTCACGCTGAGCTACTTTTCTAAGCAGATAACTGGCTGAAAAGGAATGCTAAGCTGAGAAAAGACGCAGCCATACTTATGTACATGCGAATATGTGTCTCAGCTCAACGCGCGTCAACCAGCTAAAATGAGCTTTACTTTTCTAAACGCTCTGCATTCCACAAGCTAGAAAGCGCTAGCGCGCATGTGCCAGCTGCATAATTATTATTTTTTTTTTGTTTCGCTCTTACGCGCCAATGCTATTTCTTGCTTAAGCGCTCAGCTGCTCAACTTGGATCGCTGAGATTGCCGAGCTTCGTATAGACTTCTTTTGTTGTATGAAGATATCTCGCTTTGGAGCAAATCAAGAAATATGTGTACGCATCTCCAGCAGCGTGCCGCTCAACGCTCAGCGCTCAAAACTCGGCTTAGCGCTCACCACCTCAGCACTATCGGCTGCTGGTGGTAACCCTGCACGCTGCCGCTGATACCACGGCAATGATTATCGTTCAACGCCAGTATTATTTTTAAGTGGGCGTAACCAAAAACTCTCTGGCGCCACCTTCGTTGTTGACGATGTCTGTACAACAATAACAACAAATTGAATGGAAACCACCACATCGTTTGGCGCTGTTTTGTTATTGTTGAATTGAATTTTGACTTCATTTGCTATGCTTTGTTTTTCTACTGCCTGCTGCTGTTATTGTTGTTGTTCACAGTTTATTTCTGTATACAATTATTTTCAATTTCGTTGCCCGCACTGCGCCGCCGCGCGTGCGGCTTAACGCTTACAATCAGCGGCTTTGCTTTTGTTACGGCGGCGCTTAAATCGGATTTCGAATCAGATTCAATTTCAGTCTGAGCTAAAGCTGGGATTTCAGTTCGAAGTTGTGTTCGGATCGATTTGTGGTACAGCGCAGCAGGCGCGTATGAGTACGCGAGTGTATCAGTGGCGCAGTCGCGCAGTTGCGCGCGCGTCCCCTACGTTCCAAGCGTTCATTCGTCGAAAATACGTATGCATGAAGGTGCGCAGCTTCAAGCAGATAAACTCAAACACACACACACACACACACACATACAAGTGCAGCCAGACATTCAGTTGGTTGTTAAATATTTCGGCTCGTAAAATTCATTTTATGTTTATGAAATTATTATTCTTCATAAAATTAAAATTATGGCTTCATTTCGGCGAATTGACACAAAATGCTATGGCGTCAATGTTTTCGTATGCGCTTTATCAAATCTCCATAACTCGTAAGACATTAATAGGTATGTAAATAAATACATTGCATACTAATTGTTAATTTAAGCTTTCTAACTAAATAAAAACTGGCTTCTCTTACAAATGCTTTGTGTAACTAATTCTTAATCTAAACTAGAAATCTGAAATTTTTAATTTGTATGTAAATATGTTTGGATAAGTTATGTTTTCTATTTATAGACTTTTAATATGTATGTACATATGTAAGCCTAGATTCGTTACGGCGTATCAAATGAACTTTAACGACGGTAGTGGGTTTTGTTTATTTCTTCGCTTAAAACTAAAAATAGCACCAGTCCTTTGTAATACTCTAATTAAGTACATAAGTCTGTCTGGGCGAAAGTTTTCCGTTATTTTAGCACTTTCCACAACTTCGTTGCCTTACAACGAACATGGATTCTATGTACACTGGGTTTGATTGGGAAACCTGATAAACCTGATACCTGATACAATTAATGTAATCGTAATCAAGAAAATGTTGATTGCGATTTTCTGATTTTCTGTAGAGGTTTAGTAGTTAAATAAATGAGCGGAACTTTGTTCTACTACACCGAAAATTATGTAAAATTGATTTAAAGTTGAAGTAATACAGTTACAAAGCGTTCGCTGTGGTGTAGTGGTTAGCAGTGCGCGCTACCAATCCGCAGGGCCTGTTACCAGTCCGGTTCAACCCAACATCAAAAAATAAAAACAAAAAACGTTTTTTCTAATAGCGGTCGCCCCTAAGCAGGCAATGGCAAACCTCCGAGCGTATTTCTGACGTAAACAAAACAGCTTGTAAAAATACAATCGCCTTTCGGGTCGGCGTAAAAATGTAGGCCCCTGCCCTTTGTGCTTGATTGCGATTACTTTAATTGTAATCCTCATTGTAATCCGAATTCAATGATTACGACTACTGTAAGCGTAATCCTATTTTTCATGATTACAATTACGGTAATTGTAATCTTAAAATTTGTATGATTACGATTACTATAATTACTATAATCGTAATCATAAAAAGTACGATTACGATTACAGTGGTCGTAATCGTTAAATTTTAAGGATTAAAATTAAAGTAATATATTTAATTTATTCAAGTTCAACCTACTGGGCTTAGCCCTCCCAGGTTTCGATGGTATATAATTAATCCGTTACATTTCCATCATAATATGAGGGAGTTAATGTCATTCTGCAGAGCTACGCAGTCTTCAGGGAGGTTAATAAGATGATAAAGCATGAGATCGTCGGCGTAAAGTAAACATTCACTAAGTTTGAAGACCTTAACGACATCATTGATAAAGGTAATGAAGAGTAATGGGCCTAGATGGCTACCTTGGGGTACACCAGAAGTAACTGAAATTGCCAGAGAGAGAGAGACTGTCACCAACTTTGACGATTAACTTCCTGTTCTTCCAGTATTACTCAAGCCAAGTTAAAGCGATGGAAGGAACTCCCAGCATCCCCAATTGGGCGATAAGTAGGTCATGGCCTAAACTGTTAATCACAATCAAGCATGTTATAATTACAATTACAGTAATCGTAATGCTGAAAATTTTCGTAATTACAATTACAGTAATTGTAATCCTAAGTAATCATAAAGTGCCCAGCTCTGGATAATAGGCATACATAGTCTTTCACTACTTCAGTATACAAAGTCTCTGTGTGTGTTTCGCTAGCAGAGCTCGAAAATAACCCTTAACTATTAACTAGTAATGTGACATTTTGGGTACGAATTAGGCTACACGTACATACATACATAAATATGTATTCATTTTGGGCTCTTCTAAATAACCGAAAAAAGAATTAAAGCAAAGTTAATAGCCGCATGGAGTTTTTATCCTGCTAAGTAAAGTTTTGTTTAACTAATAGTTTAAATTTGCTTTCCAAAAATCTTCTTTACTAGCTTTATTAATTTGAATAATTCCAATAAAATTCTCTTGGCAGCATTTTCAATCAAAAACGACTTAGGATTTTTATCGTTGTCGTTCGCACTGGCTGCTGAACCTGCTTGTTGTGTCGCCTATCAGCAAAAGAGATTTTAAAAATCTCTTAATTAAAAAGATACATCTCTTAATTAAAAACTCACAAGAGATATGTACATACGTGCATATAAATTCTAAGATAAACTTTAATGAATATCACAAACTCTTAGTAAAATTTGCATATTTTATGGGTGGTTGTAGCAAAAGAGACAGTGGCACAAACACTAACACAGAGGCTTGAAGCTTAGCCCAGTAGCGGAATGTGATGGAGGGTAAAGCAATGGTGAAAAAGGTAGTACTACAACTGGTATAAACTGTGTGATTCCACATACCTCCTTCATTAGAGTGCGCCATGAGAAAACGGAACTAATGTCCTGCACGACTAGGAATAAGGTCGCTAGCTTTTAATTGTCAAAGTTGAATTGAAAAAGTCTGCGGTTATGCGAAGTATCTGGGAGTTATATGGGATCCTGAGCTGAGTTGGAAAATAAATATAGAAGTAAGAGTAAAGAAAGCGAAGACATGGGGTCTTAATCCAAGAGTTGTACTCTGGATCCACCCAACGGCTATATGCCCGATTTTATGCTACGGCTCCCTTTTATGGTGGACTGCCCTACGGAATCAGTATAATCACATAAACTTAGGCAAAATTCAGGAGGCTACATACATTGGGACTACAGGGCCCTGCGGATGCCCTCAAAATGCTATTACAAAACTACATATTTGCTATATACCTGCACATAAGGCACTCCCCATCAGAATCTACTATAAGACTTATGTAGAGGACTGGGTATACGGAAAGAAAGAACGCTTGGACATAGGTGTATAATTTGTCGATTGCCGCCCAGGAGGAGACTGGCTACCAACAACATATGACCTGAAATAGAATTTCACAGGCCTTTCGGGGACTTTCTCTGGTCGATAGCAAAATGGGATGGGGAACCTAATATCTCCTCCTGGATACATCATCTGTAAACTAGTGGCTCCAAAATCGATTGCGGAGTTAAGGCAGGCGATTTTTTTCTGAATTCCTGGGATTATAGGGAGTATAGCCGGGCGGCTATTAAGGCCCTGTCGGTTTCTACAGCAAAGCTGACACTAAAGACAAAGTGTAGAATTTTTTTTTTTTAACACAGTAAGTAGTCAGCTCGATCTAGTTTTAGAGCGGGTTCAGTATTGGCCTCGAACAAGAATCGGACCGCATCCCCAATTGATATCTAACATATCTAACAAAAAAACTTTTCTCCGAAATCTTCAGAAATCGGATCAAAGGTGGCGCATGGCGGCGGGTTGCCATATATCCAAACTCATGTGGACTGCATACAAGTCTAAGAGAGCCCACAACTTAGTAAGCAAACTCAGACCTGGCTTTGCAAGGCTAGTAGCGATTTTTGCTGAGCATTGGCTAACATATTCATACGAAGTTCATGGGCTCAAAAGTTGTTCCGCCACCATTCAAACCTAACCCAACCATATAGATTTCAGATCCTGGCTCACAGTCAGGTTTGAAGCCGTCACTAAAACTTCTATGGTTGGAACAAGACCAGGCGGAACTACCCTTAAAATTATGTGCGTGGCTGAAGGCGTCGTTGAAATGTACCGACATTTTGCTACTGGGTCAACGGTAAACAAAAACACCTATACGCCAAAAACTTATTATACATACATATAGTACTTATAATATATACATATACTATGTATATGTATATGCAGTCGACTAAGATGAGGTTTTTGCTGGACCTGCAAGGTCGTTGGAGGCCGTTCTCCAAAGTGTGTGTGTGTGTGTACTATGCGAGAAGTGGTTTCTCCTGTAGAGTACCTGATTGTATGTATGTATATTTATATATATTTACACTTTATTGGGCTGTATATGTGCAAATGTATGGAATCATGGTTATATATACGCGTTTATGAATATATCTGCTGTATGTGGTACTGACGTTGTGGCGCCTGTTGATTTGACTCCAGGCAAAAATCTGAACTCTGTGTTGTCAGATTTTTATTTATTTATTTTATTTTTTGATGAGCGCATTGTTCTAATTAATTGCAAAAATTTCGAGTGTAGAATCGTAATTAAAGTTAGTATTTTATGAAAATGTGTTACCATAAAATGTAAACCAAAAAATCATTTAATATGAAAAGCTAAAAAATTCATCATCAAATTTATTATTTTACAGAATGGTTTTGTTAACTGTGACAAAGAAAGCTGCCCCTCCATCGATGATTGCTATTTGTTGGATCCAAAGACGCCAGATACGTGTTGTAGGAAATGCAAAGGTGAGTGGACTTGGAAACATTTCATATAAAGCTATTAGTTGAAGTAAAGGCATTTGCAGCGTTTTGCAATGAATTTTCATAATTCTACCCCCATATTTCGGCAGTTTTGCAAATATTCAACAATAATCGATTATTTGTATAAGTAGACTTCTGTACATGGAACCTGCGTTTTGTCGCTTTTTTTTGTGAAGATTAATTGAGCCGTGTTTATTTGTACAATATTTTTTACTTGGATTTTCCTAAATTTTGAAAAAAGCTAGAAAGAGCTAAAAGATTTACCGAAAAAAGCTAAAAAAAGCTGGCAGCCAAATTGGAATTTTTCTAGCTGAACGGCGAAACAACAGCTAAATCTAGCTGGAAAAGGACTAAAATGGCAACACTGTTGGCATGTATATGAAATCTTTTATTCAATCCATTCAATCCAACAAGTCAGTTCGATTTCTGTTATGTCGTCGTTGGCATATCGATTTCTTTAAAAACTAATTTTCATGAAACTCGAGGTTTCAAAAATTGAATGTGGACATTAAATATGGCCGTATTCATAAAAGCTTTTAGACTTAAGTTAGCAAAATGAAGAACGTTTTTAGTTCTGCAACTTTTGTTTTTTTTTTTTAGTTTGATTTTAAAGCTATTGCAAANAGCTAACAGCCAAATTGGAATTTTTCTAGCTGAACGGCGAAACCACAGCTAAATCTAGCTGGAAAATAACTAAAATGGCAACACTGTTGGCATGTATATGAAATCTTTTATTCAATCCATTTTTCTAACAAGTCAGTTCGATTTCTGTTATGTCGTCGTTGGCATATCGATTTATTTAAAAACTAATTTTCATGAAATTCGAGGTTTCAAAAATTGAATGTGTACATTAAATATGGCCGTATTCATAAAAGCTTTTAGACTTAAGTTAGCAAAATGAAGAACGTTGTTAGTTATGCAACTTTTTTTTTTTATGTTTTATTTTAAAGTTATTGCAAAATCGCATAATTATATAGAAAATCGTTTTTTTTTTTAATTTTTACCTACTCATTCCCTAAATCTGAACGATGTGTCTAAATGGCATTTATATGTTGAAGAGAATCATGCTTTACGTAGGTGACTTTTAAAGGGTTTCAAAAGATATCTGAAGTTGAGAAATTTTCTCGAGGTCCTTCCATATAAATCCTTATAACTCATAACATATCGTTATTGTAAAATAAATAAAAAAACCCCCTATTATAGCAGAAAGATTGCCTTTTTCAAATGAGCCTCGTTCTGCATGAATTATTAAAAGACTAAAACAATTACAGCTTGCTAGCTATTTGAANATTTTTTGTTTTGCAAGCTACAATGCATGGGGTAACCCGACCATGCACTTTAAATTGGAACTTTACTAGATATTCATATATCCTGAGTTATTTGATGTACAAGAATTTTATAATTAAAGCATTTTTAGGGGTCGGCAACGCGTTCCAAAGGTGCCCAAACCCACAATTTTTTGTATGGAGATTTTTTATTTTGCTCCATATGCGGCTTTTAAAGCATGGTTTTAATTCTATGTGCTAGAGGCCAGAAAACGGTTTATAAAAACGTTTTTTTTTTTTTTTTTAATTTAACCTTATTTGACTTACTCATTCCCTAAATCTGAACAATGTGTCTAAATGGCATTTATATGTTGAAGAGAAACATGCTTTACGTAGGTGACTTTATGTTGAGAAATTTTCTCGAGGCCCTTCCATATACATAAATCCTTATAACTCATAACATATCGTTATTGTAAAATAAATAAAAAACCCCCTATTATAGCAAAAAAGAATGCCTTTTCCAAATGAGCCTCGTTCCGCATGAATTATTAAAAGACTAAAACAATTACAGCTTGCTAGCTATTTGAAATGATTTGAACTACTAAACTTTCTTTTCTATTCAACTATCTTAGGTTGTATTTTTCGCGGCGTACCATACTCCAGTGGCACTGAATGGACTGATCCCGAAGATCCTTGTAAAACATACAAATGTATTGCCAGTGTTGTTACCGAGACGACGATGAAATGTTTCAATCAATGTGATGATGAACACGTTATACCGCCAAAGCCGGGCGAATGTTGTCCAACATGTCGAGGTAAGTTCTAGTAATTGCATTATTAATATTACATATTTTGTATGATTGTAACAGACACATAACAAAATATTTCGCTACCTTTTGCTTAAGTTTTATTATTTTTTTTTGTTATTGACCCTTTGTTATCATCTCTAAACTAGTCATAAAAAAAATCAAAACTCCATTTTTTTAATTTTTTTTTTGTCTAAAATACTAATAGAATTAAAAAAAATGTAAAAAAATTGTTGCTAGTGGTCTGCGGCCCATTGAAATTTGTACGATATATCTAGGGTTGCCAACATTTTCTAAGATATTACTCTTTCAAAAAAAAAAACGGAAAAAATATAGTACACTTCAAATATATATGGTATTTTATTTAAGAGGAAAAGTACAAACGCTTTTCATGTATACACCATTTCTTCATTCTTATGAATTTCTTTTATAGAAAATATATTTCTTTCATCTTGCCATTTCAAGATTATAATAGAAAACTCTTTCGGCGAATGCTAAAGTTGCAGAAATAGAACAGAAGTTGAATAAATTTAAGTAAATTTGATAATTAATTCTAAGTATTAATAAATATATATTTCCAATTTTGATCTGTGTTTCTATTCACATACTCACCATGACCTGTTATTTTAATGAATGAGGTTGTTCACGCTTGCCTGGTTATCAGCTTATGTGTTTATGTGGTTATATTTTTTATTCAGTTTACAACAATAAAATACACTACACAATAATAATTTTTAACCAGATAACCTGATAACCTGGTAAGCTTGAACAACACCACCCTGACGTCGAACAATATCTTAAACAAAATATTTTTTTGTTTCTGACGCAGATATTAAATTTATAAAAAAAAAAACTTTTATTTGACATACATACATAAAGTAAATACACATTTAAGAAATAATTTCCAACAAAAAATGAAAAAAAAACTATAAAAAATGGCCCCTTTTTCAAGATGGTGTACAGGATTTCTACATCGGGCATCGTCTGAAAACTAACAAAAAAAAATTATTTAAGAAGGTAGTCGCTATAGCGATGCCTGGGGAAAAATCTTGTTTTTTTGCAAAAATGGCAATGGTTTGAGGAAACGACATGTCTTTTCATGAAAATGTTCAACTAAATAAATTCAAAACTTAAAAACCGGGCATCGAATCAGAAATTCTCTACGTCTACAATGTCGCAGCCAAATCCGTTTAGCCGACCATGAGATATTTATCGCGTACACCAGCTTAAAAATCAGTGTTCAGAGAAAAACGCAGAAGACGAAGGTACATTGGTACCGCCTTACGGCGCCTTTCAACTACTCCCTCTTCCAACCGCTATAGTTTATGAAATACTTTGAATTCGGCAATGATGAGGAAGCGCTTAAGATATTTTTAAGGGTAGGTCGAATAACTCTTCACTGCAATTACGTATACATTTTTTTGATAAAATTAAAAAAAAAATCGATCAATGCGTGTTTTTTGGAAGTAAATATTTTATATTAAAAATTTTAAAATTTTATCGAAATACGGTTTTGAAAATTTTTTCGATTTCAAAAGTGTTCAGAAAGTTGAAAATTTCAGAAGCAAAAAGTTACCCAATTGGCCAATTTTTCGCAAAGTTATGGGCATTTAAAAAAGGAACGTTTGTTTTCAAAAATCGATATCACGAAAAAGGCTGGACAAAAAAAAATTAAAAAAAAAAAATCAGGGAGGTCTCTCTCAATCGGAGATCCAAAAGCCAAATGGTGTCCGAATTGGGCTGTAATCATATGTATGTATACCTAACGCACACATTCTTAAAAAGATTCACAACTGAAAAAATTTAGGTAGATTTTTTTTGCATAAATCAATTTGCAGGATCTATCTCTAATTAAGGCAAATATGTTTCTCTTCATGATTACATTCTCCTAAAAGAAAACCTGTTTTTGTATAATTGTGTTAAAAATTGTTAAGGTCCGCATACAGTTCTATTCCCGGATCTGATTTTTGAGTTGTGCCTCTTTTGAAGAGGTTGTACGATTTGTACATTCGTATGCGCTTACGTATATAGTATATACATTTGTAAGTATATATAAAAATATTATAGATATTGAAACGAAACCATAAAACTAACATTAAAACTTACGTCGACAAAGAGGAATCAATGCTATGAAAACAATCGGCTATCATTCGCATAATCCCCAAAAGCATGACAAAATCACAACTGAGCAAATAAAAACAAAATAATATAGTATTGAAAAAAAAGGGAAAACAAATCATACAAATTAAAATAATAATGATTTGAATACAGCAAAAAATCGCTATCTAGCTAAATACACTTTATTGATTTTTATATCTAAATTCATACATACATACATACATACATACATACATACATATGCAGACACATACATATCTACATCATTCCGAGACAATGGGTCAATATCCAAAAATAAGCATCACATTCAATTTTGATGCCATATACTCCTCGTATTTAGCGCAGTCACTTAAGTTGATTTCTCGCTAATCTTTTGTCATAATAAAAACAACAAAAAAAGTACAAAGAAAAAAAATATATATAACTGAGACGCGGAATGTTGTTGACGTATGTATGTTTGTATGTATGTATACATATGTGCATACATTGTAGTTTTATTATATGATTTGCCAATCACAATAATGTCATTAAATCATTTAAGCCTCAATAAAACTTGATCGAAATTATTGTTTATGGCCAAAGTAGATAATAACTAATACTATTAGAAGGAACGTGTGTTGAGTAACGCATTCAGAGTATGTGTAAATGTTGTTATGTGTACATGTGGCTAAATTAAATAGGAATATGTAGACATGGACATTAAATTGCATCACTCTCCATACAAAAAAAAAGGTATTCTTTTTCCAGCGGAATTATACAATTTAATATATATTTTAAGGTCTCCGCAAAAATATTTCGCAAAACTTAGTATTTACGTGAGCTAGACTGTTTGAAAACTCCGCAGAAGATCAAGCGTTTTATAGAAATCAATGATAGACGAGGTTAAGCTTAAAAGGTCTGCATAAGAATATTTAAAAATTTTATCACGAAATCAAAATAATTAGATTTTTGGAGGAATTTTCAAATTGGTCTAGTCCACGCCCTAAAATATAATAAATTTTATAACTCTGGTGGAAAGACCGCAACTATTTTTTGGTGAGGCACCCTAATTTATGTACATATGGATAGATATAGTAGAAACAAACTTGCTTATAAGATTTTGTACTACATACACATATCTGGCTGATTGAAATTACAAAGTTTGCAGCGATAGTTGGAATATGGAAAATAATAAGTTTGCTTGAAATCAAAAATCGAATTTATGTAGTTTGGCTAATTTCTGTTTCACTGAGAACAGTAAACTTATCTCTTGTCATACACCAAGCGCACTTCGGCGTGCTTCTGCGAAAGATTTACGGGGCTTTGTGTGTGTGGCAGCTCCAAATAACGCAGACGATTGAACGATGGGTCATGTCGCACGAATGATCACAAATCCGGAAAGTACAAAGCTCGGAACTCGCCAGGGGGTAAATTATTACAATATTGTTCTGAAAAGGCTTTATTTCTAAACTACATGTAGCAGGGTTGCCACCTATTTTAAAAATAAAATGCAACCCGAATTAAGGATTTAGGTGTTTTAAATATACATATGGCATAATATGAGTGTCAGCTAAAAGAAGTTTATAAGGTTGAATGTTTGAAAACATTTTGCAGAGATAAATAAATTATGACAAATATAGATATCAAGCGAAATGGTTTTGAAAAGGCTTCATTTATAAACCACGTGCAACAGGGTTGCCACCTGTTTAATAAATCAAATTCAACTTAAGGGAATTATCAACTAATATCACAATGTTAGTGTCAGAAGAAAGAAGCTTAACAAAATTTTAGTTTGAAAATATTTTGAAAGGGTTGCCACCTGTTTGAAAAGTCAAGGTTAATTAAATTATACACAGGTTATTATATGCTTATTCAGATTACGGGTGATAAACGAAAAAGTGTTAAGAAATCTTTAGCTTGAACATTAATAATATTTCTGGAGTGTTTTAAGGGGATTGCCACCTGTTAAAAAATCTTATTTAATTCTAATTATTGAATATGTAGTTATAATTACTTAATAGCTTAAATAAATTATGACAAATATGAGTATCAAGCGAAATGGTTGCGAAAAGGCTACGCGTAGGAGGGTTACCACCTGTTTGAAAAATAAAATTCCACTGAAAGAGGTTTAAGAAGGTTATGGTGTGAAAATATTTTTAAGGGGATTAAAAAGTAGAAAAAAAAATTTAAATCTACTTTTTCTGCCTGTGTTTAAGTATGTCAAGTTTTATTGAAATAAATTAGACTTTGGGCCGTATGAACGAAAACTAAGCAATTGCTTTTTATTCAAATTTCAGACCTTCTGCACGTTTTATTTCAATAAATTTAAGTAAAATTTCAGGAATTTTAA
This sequence comes from Rhagoletis zephyria, assembly GCF_001687245.7. Classification (NCBI taxonomy): domain Eukaryota; kingdom Metazoa; phylum Arthropoda; class Insecta; order Diptera; family Tephritidae; genus Rhagoletis; species Rhagoletis zephyria. The sequence goes on from NW_016159724.1 coordinate 48,042, forward strand.
GAAATAGTAATTGCTAAACTTTTATTCTGCCGCTTATGTGACACAGAAATTTCATACACTCAGCGAAACTAGTGAGGACAAATTAATGCATATTTAAATTACTGAGAGTCAATTTTGTTTTTGGCGTAAATTCATATACATACATGAATAATTACCATGTACCTTAATTTTATTTCAAGGTTGTAAGATCAATGGACAAGTTGTAGCCGAGGGGCAGGAAGTAGTCGGCTCGATAGACGATCGTTGCATGGTGTGTCAATGTTCGAAGAATAAATTGACCTGTGCCAAGAAGACATGTCCAATACTACAATGTCCCATTTCAAAGCAAACACAAAATCCCAACGAGTGTTGTCCACGTTGCACCGAGCACCGCGAGTTTATGCCAGTAACTGGTGAGTACGAAATAAAAGCTAGGGATGCAAGTACTCAGATGCTTATAATATGGGGAGCGTGTAAATTAGGCAAACAAAGATCGCAGCTGTACTCAGCTGAATAGCTTATCTTTCTACAAAATCATTTCGCACTTTTTTACTCCTTTCGTTTCTAATATCTTATCTCTCGTTTATTTTCCACCTTCCAGGCAAATGCATTTTCAACAACAAAGTCTACTACGATAAGACTCAATTCACGCCCGATCGCTGCACAAATTGCACCTGCAGCAATGGCACATCGGTGTGTCAGCGCAACACCTGCCCCGTGCTAGAATGCTCGCCCGAGTATCAGGAAATGGACGGCTGCTGCCCACACTGCATCACATCGGAAGTGCGCAGCGAATGCATACACAACGGTATTACCTACATGAATAACGAGACTTGGAATTTGGGTCCATGCCGCTCGTGTCGCTGTACTGCCGGCAATATACGCTGCTCCGAAATGCGCTGTGCGGCGGTGAGGTGTCGTTCGAATGAGGAGAAGAAAACTTTACCGGGCGAGTGTTGTCCACGTTGCCTAGAGACCGCTGGCACCTGCACTGTCTTCGGTGATCCGCACTTCAAAACGTTCGATGGCAAATTCTTCAGCTTTCAGGGTTCGTGCAAATATCTGCTCGCTGCCGATTGCCGTGATCATTCCTTCTCCATACGTCTAACGAATGATGGGCGCGGCACGAAGCGGTCGTCGTGGGCGAAAACGGTAACTTTGAAAATGCGCGGTATTCGTGTGAATTTGGGTCAAAAGCTGCGTGTAAAGGTGAATGGCAGTCGGGTGTTGTTGCCGTATCAGGGCGCGGCCGATGGGCCCATCATCAGCATCGAACGGCAAGGCGAAAGTATTTTACTGCGGACCGATGTGGGGCTAAATCTCGAATGGGATGGTAATAATTTTCTGCAATTAACGGCACCCGCCTCTTTCAAGCAAAAGTTGTGCGGCCTCTGTGGCAACTATAACGGCATTGGACGTGACGATCTCACCAGCCGCGATGGCAACAATCACACCGACGATGAGGTTTGGCGCTTCGCCAACTCATGGAAGGTGGGCGGACCGAAAGCGTGTTCACGGCGTGTGGACAAACTTGCCGCGCGGCCAAATTGCAAGCAACGCCAGGCGAACGCCTACTGCCGCTGGCTGCGCGAATCTGAAGTATTCGGAAACTGTGATAATAGACTAAATCCCAATAACTATTTTGATGCCTGCAAGATGGACGTCTGCGAATGCCCCAACGGCCTGTGCCATTGTGACAGTTTCGCCGCGTATGCGCACGAATGTCGCCGTTTAGGTGTGCAGGTGCCGGATGAGTGGCGCAAGCGCACCAGGTGTCCGGCGGGCATGTGGCGACGCAATGCAACCAAAATCGCGTTACCGCCGTGGCAGTACCAAATGCGCGGCGGTGGTGGGGCCGGTGGTGTTAGTGCGCAAGCGCGTCGTCGCAAGCAACAACAGCAACTGGAGCTACAGCTACAATTGCAGCAATTGCAGGAGCAGAATAATCAGTTGTTGTTGGAGCAGCACGTGCCGAAGAGTCTGCTGGTGCATAAGTCACCGAATCGAACGCCACCACCGCTGCACTGAGCGCGCGCATGCGCAACGTCGCACTACATTCATCAACACTAACTAAGCTACGCTAGGCTATGAAAAATATTTCAAATTGAATAGAAATACTTTTTTTTTTTTTAATAGAAATACTTCTGTTTATTTTTTTTAGCAGATGATAACTAAAGCATATTGCTTCAGTTTATTAGATGAAGCGCATAAACGTATTTGTTTCTGTGCGTGTGTGTATGTGTTTGTTTGTTTATTTCTGCTAACTAAACCCAGTGGGAAAATGTAATGTATAGTAATCGAAAAAATAATCAGTAAAACGAACCTTTTCACTTTCGAAAATGCTTTTTTCCCCCCATGGCGATGTCCAAAGTAAAGTGGGGCATTCAATGTTGCATTACCAGTGCTGATTACATAGTTAACAGTAACAAAATCGAGAGCTCATAAGAAATACATTGCACTAATGCATGTAATGCATTACAACCTTGCCCACTGGGAATTTTATTGTATTTGACTGTAGTTGTAGACTTAATTTTAAGCCTCACTGTTTCTCTGTGCTATTTCGTACCATTTTTTTTTTTTTTTTTTTTTTTGTATTAACTAAACTAGTATAAGTTCACTTTATTTTTGTATATTTATTTGTATGTGTACATATATGTATGTAGCATATTTTTGTATTTGTAGAATTGTAGAATTAGAGCGAAATTTCCATATTTCAACCGTAACGGTTCCTACTCACACTATTCATTTGCATGCACATGCCCTGTCATTGGAGCAAAAGTAGTCAGTTAAGTGCGCATGCGCGTGCCACTGCAAAAGTGAAAAGAGTGTGCAACTAATGCGCATGCTGCCACATCCTCATGCGTTTGAGCCATACAAAAGGCGTTATGCGCATGCGTCACACCATTCTACTTCAAGTTCATGCGCTGCGTTGCTTAGGTGCCTTACTTATGCACTTCATATTTATATATATTCAATTCTTTTTTGTATAGAAACTTTTGCACAAATACACGTTTTTATTGGTTCGCTGGCAAGCGCAAAGCATGGCAATGTGTGCGTCAGCTGGCTGACTCATACCTGCCTCCCTATCATCATATTCTATGCACTAGCTCTAGGAATCTCACATATTTTGCTACTCTCACAAACCGAGAATGCAACTACGATGGTCACTAAAATATGCATGCATCATCAAATTCATTTTGAAAAAGTTAATCTTTTTCTAATATGAACGAATACCGTTTTTTCGGATAATTGCGTTTTGCTTAATTGCGTCACATTTAATAGCGCCACTTAAAATTGCATTGCATTTAATTGCGACGTGTGCTGCCTAAGTCAATTCGGGTGTGCGCAATTAAAAATTCGATTTATAGGAAAACCGTTTAAATGGTTCTCACACTTAATTGAGTCGAAATTTATTAAACGAAAGCAGAATTTTTACATAAGAATTTGCTAAATAATTTAATCAAAATACATTTGTTTTAATTTCGACGAATACCGTTATCATTGAATAGTCGCGTTAGTTTTGATTGTGCCACATTTAATTGAGTCACCTTTAATTGCGTAAAATTGTTTGCACCTGTTGACTAAATTAGTTTTACCCGTTCGCTAAAGATTTGTCATCGTGCAAAACTCGCATTTACAGGAATACCGCCTAATTGTCCTCATGCTCGATTGCGTCGAAAAGATTTAATGTTGAAATAATTCATTTTTTTTATTCCTGAAATTGGTACCTCCGAAACCTCGAGCTTCGAAAAGTGCTTGCGACATATCTCTTTCTTACTCTGAGGATACAATAAGAGATCATTGGGTGCCAAGTCGGGGCTGAAAGCCGAAGGGTGTAATTATTCTACGCTTTGAGCGCCAAGAAACCCTTTTATTGGACTGTGGTCGTGATGGAGGAAGATCGTTTTGCGGCGATTCTCCGAAGACTTCCGCCCAACAAACGGTTGTGTAACATTAACCTTTGCCCAAACAGTGGATTGTTGCTGTGTTTTGGATTCGTAAGTGCCAATCCACGACCAACTGCAGATCACCGATTACGATGTCGTAGCTGTCATTTAACCTAACCTGGCTGGTTGTTAGAATTTAGTCGCACCTATCGACACAATACATACTTTTTTTTTTTGTTTTTTTTTGTGCACTAAGAAACTAACCGACGCTTTATAGCGCTGACTTCTATTTTTGTGACCACGTGTGTATGATGTAAAATTTAGAACAAATTTTGAGAGCAAAAAAACTGAATCGCATCTTCCATTTCTCCTTAAAGTATATTCGGAAATACTGACGGGTATGAAACCGGAAACGCCGTACCATTCCTCTACTTAATAACTACTTTTTTTTCTGAGTTTACAATCTCAAAGAAAAAGAACTTTATTTTAATTTCAAATAACCGAGATTATCTACCTACTTATGAACAAATTTATACAACTTCTTCACCAATTTTTAAGAAATACTATACCATTTTCTACTAACATAATACATAAAAATCCCAGCACCGCATATATTTTCCATAAATTTAACTTTTTAAGTTACTTGTTATTTTCTGTTCGAACACAGAAATTATTTAAGTAAATCCGAAGGCAGTTGTGGCACTTAACACACAAGTTCGAAAAAAAAAATAGATTTAAAATGCTTTATAAGTCGCAAAATTGTAGGAAAATGCCACTTTATAAAGCTTTTTCAATTTAAATTTTTTCTGCTTAACTGCTCAAATCATCGCCAAACACGCGAGGGAAATGCGCAATATTCGAAAAACAATGTAGTTCTCAAATTACATTTAACATATGTATGGACTATATGCATCAAACGTTTTGTGTGAAATACGGTCAAAAAGGCATGAATGGTGTTTCGTTTTTAGTATTTACAACATTTTTCAAGCTAAAATCGCATTGATTTTTGAAAATTTTTTGGTGACGTTTTTTTCGGTATTTTTCATATAAAAAGCGAAATTTAGGATTTTTTTTTCGAAAAAGGTTTTGCGCATATTCTGCCACAAAAAATGTAAAAAAGTGCAAAACGCTGTCAACAAAAAAAAAAAAAAATTAAATATTAAAAAACAACTTTTTACTAGAAATTTATAAGCTTGTTAACTACATACCCAAAAAATTTCTAAAAATTTTGGTTCAAAAGCTCGAAATTTAGATGAAAATTTGTGGAATTTTTCTAAGTTCTGAGTAAAGATTGAAAGTGTGATTTATATAGTTTTTGTTAAAGCATGAACCATATTTTTATAAAAAATATCAAAACAAATTTTAGCTTGAAAAACAGTGTAAATATTAAAAACGAAAGACCATTTATCCATTTTTGACCGCCACTGTACATTATGTATGTACATTAGGCATATAAGCTTTTTTCTAAAATTAAATATGCATACATACCTATGAGAAGATGGGGATTGAAGAAAAAAAAATTTTCGAAAAGTTCCCGTAAGGCACTCTGCGAAAAAAATTTCACTAAAAAACATGCGTATGCATATCGTCGCGTAAGGGTGAAATAGGGCCAAGTCCATTTCTCTCCTCATAAGTATATTTAAATTTAGAAAAAAATCATATGCCTAATGTACATATGTATGTACATGTATACCATTTAATTTTAATATATAAAACAGAACAAGACAAAAATTCATAATTTAATTTAAAATAATTTTCTAATGCACACTAACCCTTGAAATTACAATAAAAAGAAAAATAAAGTATTTTTAATTCCTTAAAATTAAGAAAAAACCTGCAACCTACATTAACTATGTTAAGCTTGGAAGCTTAGTTTAAATGCACCGAGGTGCATTTATGTGTGTTTTATGCAAAACACTTTAAGAAATGTCATTTCATTTAATTGGTCTATGTTAGACTTTTCATTTAACCCACGTATAGCATATGTACATACATATGTACATGATTAATAATGCATCAGTACATACATATTTTGCTACTCTAATGTTTATATGTATGTATGTATGTATGTACATTAGGGTGGTCCAAAACAAGTAAAATCGGAATTTTAATGCTCTCACCGCCTAGGATTGTTCTATAACGGAAAAAGTGTTTTTCGCTATTTTTTAGTTTGAAATCAAAAAATATTTAAAGGTCGCTCAAAGCGCTCAAAGTTTTCCATGCATTTAAATGGGCGAAAAAAAAAACTTTTTGTAGAAATGGTATAGATTTCTTGAAAACCAATATTTTTCGATCGGAAAAATACCCAATTGTTTATTTAACCATTTTTTAATAGTCACGATTTTTTTATTGGTCACTCAATTGCAGTTTGGTGGGTTTTCGGGTTTTTTTGGCGGACCTATAAATTATAGTTACTATGGCAAAATTGTTAAATAAGCAATTGGGTATTATTACTGGGAATCTCCTGCAGAGAAACAGAGTTTTCCATACCATTTCTACGAAAATTTGTTTTTACCCCATACATATAAAATACAAGGGAAACTTTTAAGCGCTTTGAGTGACTCTAAATCAGGGTTGTTGCGAATATTATATATATATATATATGAAAGAGGACTGAAATAGCTTTTAAACAGAAATAACGAACAACCTCTATTTATATAGTTTTTTATAATTTAATACTAAAGAAATGCATATACCTGACACAATTTTTGTTCTATGGTAATTAATTAACATTTTTTGTTGAAATATTTTTCAGTATGGGGCTTTCCTCGTTTAGACATTTCAGTTTTAAAGCTATTTAAGTCCTCTTTCATTTGCTACCAAACTTGTTTAATTTGGATAAGCGGTTTGTTTATTATCATGAAAATACTTTTATTTCGGAATAATATTCGCAACAACCCTGCTCTAAATGTTTTTTGATTTCAAAATAAAAAAATAGCGGTATATTTTTTTCGGTAATCCTAGGGGGTGAGAGCATAAAAATTCCGACTAAACTTATTCACATGCATTATTGGACCACCCTAATGTACATATGTCCTTGCATACATTTAAACACAAAACAAGGCAAAACTTTTGCATATTTCACAGATTTTTTTTCACATGCCCCTTTCAAGACCTTTTTATTAATCTGCAGTCTAGTGTTTCGAGTGCTAGACAGTTATAGATTAAAAAAAAAAAAAACAAGGATATATATACTAAGTGAATATTGCAGGCATTCTCTCACTCATTAAACAAATCAGCACTCAATGTACCTTTATATCACTCCTTTCAATTTCTAAACGGCTCTCTTAGTCCATCTCAACTCTCTTACTCTCCTTAACTCTATAAGCAGAAACTACTATTTTTATTATCCAGTATGGCAATAAAAGCGTGATGCTGTGCAAAATTTTCTATGCAAATACAAAAAATACATTACCTGTGCATTAAATTACGGTCGATGAGTAAACAATGATATAAGCTTCCACGTAGAAACGATAAGAGAAACTATGCGAAACACAATTTACTACATACATATTTGAACCAGGAGACTTCCGCAATCGCTAATCCTTGACTCCTTGCCTGAATAGCTCTCGTACCTGGCCGCCATAAAGTTTTTATATGAAGTACATGCTAGGCTGCTATTTACACCAGTTTTCACTTTGTTCTAGCTAATATTTGGTCGAGAATCTGTATGCATTCACTGATTCTAGGAAAGAAGTCTAGCCAATTGACTTTACTACCGCGAGCTTTCTGGGCGTAATTATAATGGAATTCGCGCTTTTGCGTATTCGCTGTATCTTGCGTAAAGGTAACGGAATTAACGTACAATTTGTTTTTGTTGAATGTTCACCGAGTAAAAGCTATATCCGTTCGTGATGCTCACAGAGTAAAAGGTCTATCTGATAGCCACTGATTTAAAACACCGAATTCAAGAGAGAGCTTTTGGTCAGTGTACGCCAGCGGTGAGCAGAGAGAGCTTTTACTGTGCACGCGCCTATACAAAATGTATAGGAAGCTTAAAAGAGCTTTGCCCATCAGTGGTGTACGCCCAAAAAAAGAAAGCTTCGGCCGCGGGATAAGTTTTAAACATGGCTATTCTAAACATAATTTTCTGACGAATTGAAAGCTTCTGAGACAGTTATTTAGGCAACTTGTGGTCGTCGTATTTTGTTTTTCTACAATCGATCTTCAATATATCTGCGATTATCGAGTCAACCAGGTCATTTGATATTCAAAAAGCTTGGCCCATGACAACTGAATGCACTCATACTGAGATGATGCCTCCAAATCCGAAAAAAATGGAAAGTCAAAAGTGGTTTTTATCTTTTCAATTTAAAAGATTTAGTATGAGATCTGACAAGGGCGCACGACCTTCGCCCATCTGTTTAATGGATGAAATCTACTTTCTATCAAATTTAACGTGTTAGGAAATATTTCGCGAGTGGGTTGGCTGAAAAAATCCTGGCCAGGATATTTTTAATTAAATACTCAAAAATCATTATTTTTTTTAATTTTCCACTCATTTGTTTAATAAACAAATTACATATAATCAAATCGAAAGCACAAGGCCTATAGAATGTGTTAAACATACCTGTTCATACCTGTCGACCCGATAGGGAGGCCAGGAAAAAAAATATAGGAAATCCAGCGTTTTCATATTCCATAGGCTTAATACTTTCGATTGGTATATAATTTGTTCGTTAAACAAATTACTAAAAAATAAAAAAAATAATAACAATTTTTGAATATTTAATTAAAAATATGCTGACCAGGACTTGTTCAGCCAATCCACTCGCGAAATATTATTTAACACGTTGAATTTCACACAAAATAGATTTCATCCATTAAACAGATGGGTGAAGGTCGTGACCTTGTAGGATCTTACACTAATTGGTATTATCGAATTTCGATCAAAAAATAAAAAGCAATCTCAAATAAACTCTAATGTGCATGCGCCTCACTAACTATAAATCTAAGTTTTTTTTTTTAATTTTTAACGTTAACATACTTACTTACTTATAACTATGGATTGCAATTAGTTTAAATTTTATAATTAAATGGTTAGTATTAAGTTAAATTTATTATGCAATAAGTTTTAGTTTTTTTTATTTCATTTGTACATACATACATATATACATATTTACATATATTCAGAAATGCAGGCGTACATACACATACACTCGCAAAAGCGAGATGATTTTTTTTTTTTTTTTAATATATTTCTGTGCTAATTTGTAAAACTCATTAATTCATTTTGTAAGCAGTTTTTATTATTTTTAAACAATTGTAATTGATTAGCTTCCTACGTAAACATAAGTACTTTTAATATATGTATATGTTTAAAAATATAAATTAAATTTTTGCTATAATGTTTATAAAATATTGTATACATACACACCTTAAATAAATAAATTTTATTAACTAATAGATATATAGAGATACTTATGTATAATGACGATGACAACAAAAAACAGTTCGCACAACAACAGTATTTTGCTTAAAGAAACAAGATTTACATGCATACATGCATATTTACTTAACTACATACTTAATATGTTTATAGACATACATACATATATACTTACAAACATACATACACATATGTATATATATACATATGCATTAACTTCCATGTACTCAGCTCAGAAAAACATGCATACATACATACCAATACTTATATAAATTAAATGTGAAGTAAACTTAATTAATTTTAACGCAAAATAATTCTAACTTAAGTTAGCTAATGTAGTTAAATATCTAACAAAATTTATGAATTTCAATAAAGAAAATAAATAAATCAAAAATAAAAAATATTGAATAAATATTTATTTAGACATGTATGTATGTATGCACATGCTCTCACATTCTTATGTACAGAAATATGTGCATATGGGGGTCAATCCATGTCAAATTGACCAATGGGTGGAATCGAATTTTTTTTTTGATTTGGGTGAATTTTGGTCCGAATTTTTCTGTTATCATAGAAAAAGTTCTGTCAAAGAAAAAACAAATGTAAATAATTTTTTCGAAAGTTCAAAATTTTGCAATTTCACAGAACTTGCAAGTTTAAATTTTTAACATCTCACAAACTATTATGGTTTATACGAAAATGATTTTGGTCTCATCTTAAAGGTGATATTTAGGGATATGTATATATATATTTATAATGTACATAATTAACAAAATGCGAAAAATTAAAAATACCCAATTTTGAAACTTACATAATCTTTTCTGAATCTTTCAAGAAGGTTTGTTTTAAGATATTAACTTTTGAACTTTGAAAAAAATTGGCAAACTCTCAATTAAAAGCAAATAAATTTAATTTAACTAAAATCTGTTGAACATAACTTTATTTAGAGTTTGCAAAAAAGTGAGTTGTCCACTTGCAAACAGCGTTATGTGATTTTATAATAGTAAGCCACAAATTAAAAAAAACGTGTACAACAACAAGTAACATCCAAATTGTATATTTATTTTTATTATCTGAAAATTCGGATAAATAAGAGCCTAATAACATTAAAAATCAAAATCGCAGTGTGGTAGTTTTTGCAAATTTTATATATAGAAATTAATTATAGCGAGTTTTGAAACAGTAAGTTTTATATAGCCAGCTTTTTTAAGCTTTTCGCGTTCTCTTTCCATGAAGGTTGGTCTGCTTCTTTTTTAAGGCGTCTTCCACTAGACACCGAAACTACCACGTTTTCTTGCAGTTTTCTAAGTTCATCAGAAGATGGATACTTTCGAACTTGTATAAATACGTACAATAAATATTATAGCGACTTTTGAAAGTGTATATATACATACAGTAAGTATTATAGCGACTTTTGCTAGAGTAGCTAACATTTGATGCTATTTTTTTCAGAATATATAAGGATTTTGCACTGTATTGCTAGTGGACATGAAATTACTTTAAATACTGGTACGTTAACCACCAAAAACTAAAAATCGCAAAAAAAATTACCTAGCGCACTTTGCAAGTGGACTACTCAAATATTCAAACTTGAAATATTCATATCTTAAAAAAAACCTTGAAATTTTAAAATCTTTGAATCAGTTACAGTTTAAATAAAAATAAGCCAAAGAATAAGTTTTCGTTGTTACGATTTTTTTTTTAATTTCACAGTTTTGTAAATCTTTTATTTTAAAACTTTTGTATACATATATTTTTTCCAAAAAAATTTGGATTAAATAGAAATTGTTTAGCGTAACTTTATTTAGTTTGCCAAAACAGATTTTTTTTAACCGTTCAAAAATACATGTTTAAAAAAAACTACTCGAAAGATTCAGGCTCTTTTAAGATCCGGTTTTTTTTTTAAGTTTTACTGTAGCGATTCCGAAAATTGCTTGTCGTATCCTACATAGTGCAGGACATTCACACAATAAGTGTCTGATAATTTTAGACTCTTCTTCATCAAAGCAGCTTCTGCAGAAGTCGTTGTGAGGCAGTTCTCACCGCTCTGCGTGTCACCCTAAAAGTATGTGGCTGGTAAGTATTCCCATAGCTCACGATATTTCTATCTAAGGATCGAAGCTCTTGCTTCTTGTCTAGCCGCTAGTTCCGCCGGATTCTTATAGTCTTATGACAGCGTTTATATCTTCTACAGTATGCGAACGACCCTCTTTTTCTCTATGATTGTCCACCGAACGACTACGCCATAGCGAAGTGTAGGTGTGACTACACCTTCTATCTAATCAGTGGGATTTGGGAGCTTTCGCCACTTTTGACCAACAGTCTCTCATCTGCTGTATTTGGCTATTGTAGAATTGCGTGCCCTTTCTTAGACGTTTCTCATCCAATTCAGTTTTTATCGAGTACTATACCCAGATAGCTTGCAGATTCGCTAAGATTAAGCGTTATTTTAACTCGTGCATTTAGCGTGGGGACCTTATAAATACTTTCTCGTAAAAAGTACCAGGTCTGCTTTGAATAACAGATAAACACTAAGAAAATGCAATGCAAGTATAGCAAAAATTTTATAAAACCCGTTACATTTCACTTGTCAGAATCAAAAATGTATAGGCACTATGTATATTGCGACAATTCCTTAATTTTAAACATACTAATTTTGGACTCCGTAACAATTGGTGGGCATGGATTATCCAAATGACATTGGAAGGTTTAAGTGGTCACATACTCTAGAAAAATTATTGGTGCATCCTAGTTAACGCAGACCTAAGGGGATTTATTTTTTTAAATTTTAATTTCTATAAATTCAATTCATCACCAAGCATCTAATGCTGGATTTCCACAGTGCATTAAAAGGCAAAAATTGTAATGACAAAGTTTAAAAATATTCGCGTCATTACGTTAAAACCAATAGGCAGTAAGTTTATTCCAACATGGCAATTATAATTTGTTTGGTTCGCCTCCTACGAATATTTAAATGACCTTGTGCGTGGGAGTTTGTTTAGGTCTGTACAAATTTAGGCTATTTTCTAGAAACTAATGACCATCGCATGGTGCCACTGGCCAAAAAAGTCATTACCCTAATGTACATATATATGTACATAAGCGAGAATAAAATTTAATTGGCTAGAGTCCGATGCGCAGATGCTTCTTGTAAAATAATTAACACAACAGGCTTGCATATGTTAATAAGAAATATTAAAAAAAAAATAAAAATTTGTATATCCAAAAATAATTAATCTTCTATTTGTCTAGTTAGGTTTTGAAATTGAGAAATTTAAAATTTTGCAACCATATACATAAATAAATAAAGAGAGCTGAGAATTCAAAGAACAGAAGAATGAAAATGAGTGTGCAAATGAAAGCTTTTTGTGTGGCAAAATGTGCTGGTATGGAGAGAAATCAAACAAAAGATTGCTTGAATAAAAATAAATATTATAAAAAGTTTTAAAAACTGGTGTTTAATTTTTCCCGGAAAACTGACGGGTTTTCCCAATTATCATTGTAATAGCCGACCATATAAAGTAAAGCTGCCCTGTAGGGAAAAGGAAGTAAATACGAACTGTTGGTTTTTATCCAACTTCACAAAAAGGAGAAGGTTATCAATTCGTCGGAATATTTTGTTTATGTATGTTATCGCATGACTTTGGACCACGCTAACCGATTTCTATAGGTTTTGCCTCGGAGATCATCTAGAAATTAACGGTAGTCTTAAATTTTTATAATAGAATTGAAGTCGGTTTTGTTTTTTTGCCTAAATATTACTTATATTAAATGATGTTTTCTTATGAAATATGACCAGGAAACAATGTTACTCATACGCCATGTATGACTAACTATCCAAGCATTTGATCAGATTTTAAGGAAAACCATAGCAATTATGTAGATAATTGTTTCCTCTGCAATAAACGCAACAGAGTTCTTGGCATTAAATTAAACGAAAGTTTAAAACGAAAGTTTAAAAATTGTTGAATACAAAAGTTTTTAGTTTATCATTAATTTAAAAATTCTGAAAAATAGATCCAATTGTTATCCATATCCATATGGGACTAGACTTAAAAGTTGCGGAATCAGTTCCAACTTGTTTAAAAATAAAAAATTCAAGAAAATCGACCAGTACGTGGTTTTTGAAACTAAAAATTGTATATTAAAAATTTAATATAAATACGATTTTGATAATTTTTTTGATTCTATGTTACAAAATGTTTTGAAAAAAAATTCAAAAAAGAATGTCCCATTCAGCAAAGTTATGACAAGTTAAAAAAGGAACTTTTTTTCAAGAATAGATATCTCGCAAACCTCTAGATAAAAAAAAATATAAAAAAATCAAGGAGGTCTCTGTCAACTAGTATTACAACATTAAAAATCCAAAAGCCAAATGGTGTGCGAATTGGGCTGGAATGCCCCATATATTTTTTATACATACACACATATATATGTATGTGATTGAATTTTAGCTTATTTTCTTTTGCATTTGAAATATAACAAATAAAGCACAATTCAATACTTAAACATACTTAGTTTTGTACTTATTTCAAGCAGCTAAATGCATTACGTTTTCACTACTAAGTATTAAAGGGCATAACAACGGACTCAACTGCATACAAATATGTAATGTTGGCTGTATACTAAACATGCATAGTATGTACGTATGTATGCACATAAAAATAGTATTTGTAGTTACATTTTAAATTTATAAGTATGTCTGTAATTTATGCTGCTCATAAATCTCAATATCCATCGTCTTTTTTTATTCTATTTTTTTTACGTGTTGTAAACTCCAAAGCGTCCATAGAATATGTATGACTGTGAATTTGCGATTTTATTTTTATATGAGTAGTATATTTCTACTTCCACACAAACGTACATATATATATATTTTGTAAAAGCGCTCCAAGCCAAGACTGGCGAGGCACAATACTAGCTAACAACAAAAACAGCAAAAGCAAACCGCAACAATCATAGTTAGTAAGCTGTAGTAAGCGTTGTTTGTTGCGCGAAAAGCCATAAATTTGCGCCAGTAAATTGCAGATTTTTATGAAGCGAAAACTAAATACTTTTTTTTATTGTTTATTTTCGTTACTTACTTACAAATGATTTTTATTTTAGTTTTTTTTGCAATACACATATATAATTTTTTTGCACACTTTATTTGTTGCGATGACATTTGTAGTTACCAAGTGAAAATTCGCTTCATTGTTTCCTAATTCTCACGTTCGCAGATTGACTACATTTCTTTCGCTAGTTTTGCTTTAATTTTCCTTTTTTTGACGTAGAATACGTCTTACCTTAAGGTATGGGGGCTATGTTCAAATGTTGTAGTTGTAATTTTTAGAGCTTCACAAAAACGCTTATTGCACGAGAACTAATAAAGCGATTTCAAAGAAAAGTGTGGCGTTTCAAAGATAAAATTCCAAACCTGTCG
>NW_016159724.1:71644-78452 GCF_001687245.7 Rhagoletis zephyria
TTTTTTTTTTTTATGTATGTTACCGCATAACTTTGGACCACGTCAACCGATTTCGATAATTCTTTTTGCATCGGAAAGGTAGTGTCTCAGAGGTGGTCCCATACTAATCTGGTTAAGATCCGATCAGCGGATCATGAGATATATATATATATATTTTTTTTTTTATATGAGAGTTAAGTCGGTTTTTTTTGCTAAAAATTACTTGTTTGCTTAAAAATTGCTTGTTCAACTTAAACTCATTCATTAATCAACTTTGAATGTTATTTTCAAATGTAAAATAAAAGTAAGTACTTCTACAGGCAGCTACATACTATATTAGGGTGGTCCTTGCAAAATCAAATGGTAATACCACGGTCACAGATGTCACATATAATCCCGATTTGAGACGGTTAAGGCGTGTCGCACAGGAGGTAAAGTTCGGATTCCTCTATAGAGACTCAAAAATTAAAATTATTATTTTTTTTTCACTTAATACCCAAAATCGATACTACCTGAGTTGAAGATATCACATATAAATTTTGGTCCCGATTGCAGTCGGTAAAGACGTTTTAATAGGGTAGTTTGAACTGTGATATATTTGTTTAAGGTAGTATCGATTTTGGGTATTAGATGAAAAAAAAAAAAATTAATTTAAAATCTTTGAGTCTCCATAGAGGAATCTGTACTTTGCCCCTTGTGCGACACACCTTAACCGTCTCCAATCGGGACCAAAATTGATGTGTGATATCTTTGACTATAGTAGCATCGGTGTAGGGGTTGAGGCTTGGGAAATCTGATGCAAAAATTTCCTTCCTCCATTTCAGGACCGCCCTAATGTATATCCATCCATATAAAAAGCCTAGCTCCATCTCATTGATTCTGCTTAGTTTCGAAATTGCAATCAACAACAAACTTTTGCAATTTGCAAATCTCCAAACGAGTTCACTTACAAATCAAGTCATTGTCACAGTTTCAAGTTGTACACATAGATATTTTTTTATGACTTGAAGTGATTAATAATTTCATTAATTCACTTTACGATCAGCTACTTTGCATTTCTGGTGGTCGATGCAAAAATCATTTTTACGAGCATCACCGTGGGTGGATGGCAGCAGCAGTGACAGNCGAAACAACAACAGAACTACAATTCAGGCGCTTATGACTAACACGCGACAAATAAACATAAAAGCCAATGAAATTGTTAGCGTGTACTCGTATGTAGTTATGTACGCATGTACTTTGGCTCTCTTCATGTGGGTGGTGTTTATGATAATGCAATGCGCGTGAATTGAAGCAATCCGCACTAGAACTGTCTGAAAGCTAGAATTTGTGTTTTGAGTTTACGAGCAATCGGAGGGAAAAAAGTTCAAATAAGAAATCACAGTGTCTTGCAAATAATAATATTGTTGGTGTGTTCTACTCGAAATTCGCACACGCGACTGAATATTAAGCATAGTCTACTCGACAGCTTACATCTATGTTCGTATGTACATATAACCCTGTAGGAAAATTGGCGGATTCCATAACTATGGCTTAATTGATTTATTCGCCATAACCGTGGCCAGTCCTATTAGATTATTTTTACATGTATGCATATATATGTAAATTAGGGTCGTCCAAAAATTCATGTGAACAAGCATAGTCGGAATTTCCATGCTCTCACGTTTCGTGGAGATGGTATTGAATTCTTGAAAATTAACATTTTTCGATCGGAAGACTCTGTTTATCTTCAGGAAATTCCCAAGAATAACACCCAATTATTTATTTAACCATTTTTTCATGGCAACTATATTTTATAGGTCCGTCAAAACCTCCAGAAAATTACAGAATGGCGGATAAATAAAAAATCTTAAGTATTAAAAAATGCTTAAATAAACAATTGGGTGTAACTTCTGGAAGTCTCCTGAAGAGAATCAGAGTTTTCCGATCGAAAAATATTGATTTTCAATAATTCTATACCATTTCTATGAAAAATTGGTTTTTTTTTTTACATAAAAAATACATAGAAAACTTGGAGCGCCCTCTAAATATTTTTCGATTTCAAAAAAACTAGGGGTATACTTTTCGATAAAGAAAAATCCTAGGGGGTGAGAGCATTAAAATTCCGACTTCAATTATTTTGGACCATCCTAATGTACAAACATAAGTAAATGCCTTCCCATGACTGAATTTCCCTCGAAAACTCTGTATTATAAGAGTTCTACATAGATTAAGTGACATTATACTGTATCGCTTGGATCTTCAGTAGACTTACTAGTTGTACACAAATTTTCTCAGAGAAAGTCCGACTAAAACCGTAAACTGAGTACCTACCTGTAGACTTTTAGTGTTCTGACAAAATGGAGTGACACGAGGTGACACAAGTCCGAACACATCTTTTGATTTTCGCACTTGAAAATCGTTTTACTACATACATGCATGAACTGCAAGAAACAAGAGTTAGAGTGTTCACTCAGGCTCAACTGTCATACATTATTTCCGATATGGCAAATTTGATGCAACTCAACAGAGCTCCTTTAAATGAACCGAACTGCATTAAAAATGCCATATCGAAAAAATGCTTACTTAAGCAGAGGTCGTACGATTTGTACATTTGTGCATTTGGCCGTCACAGTGTGGTGTTGTCTAGAAATTTTTATCAAGAATTGGTTCAGCTCAATAAAGCCTTTTCAAACAACTCCACTCTGTAATGGTAAAAATTTACAAATGTACAACTCGTGTGATTCCTGCTTTATTTCCTTTGGTAATTACACGATTCGTATATCAATGGCTCTACACCGAGACATACATTAGACCGAGTTATGTACCCCTGCCGGTATCGCACTACAATTCAGTTTTCGTGTTTCAAGCAGATTTCACAGCCATGGCTGTTTGGGGTACATCCAGGCCACAGATACATCCAGATATTCAACCGCAAAGTCGATGTACTTTTGTTGCAGTTGTCAAGACCAAATGCAGAACACCAAATATTTTCCCTTATTTCATACGCTGACTGTTGCTCGATATGAAATTGATGACCTTTGTTCGAAATTAAACGGCTATCTCTCCGAGTTAGCTAGCGCAAGTAGTCTATCCCTCTTGCTTATGAAATTCTCGAGAACCATATTTTTTGCATATAAGAAAGATACCAGCCTTCAATTGGGAAAACATAGCGATACCTTCCAAAAATATCTTGCAATCACTCGATAACACCGAAGTAAGTCCCAAAAAGAAGCCCGGCCCATTTTATTTTTTATAAACTCCTAGAAAATAAAGCACACAACTATTAAGGCATAGTCACAAATAGGCTTGCCAAGTATTCGGCTTTCGCCCGGAGTCTCCAGGTAAATAGGGTTACCACTCCTCAAATATACTAAAATAAATAGAAATGCAGGAAAAAACCTAAACGAAAAGTAAAAGTTTCATAGGAATTTCGCTCGGAACAATTTACAGAGTTGCCACTAAAAAAAATTAAATAAAATTTTAATCGGCTAGTTACCAAAGGGAAAGAACCTGATTTTTTTTGTATGATAATTTCGATGCAGTTCGATTCGTTCCAAGGAGCTCTGTTAACCTACATTAATTTTCCATATCGGAAGAATGCCTACTTAGAGCGCATGTGAATCGGTAACAAAGTTCGCGGCGAATAAATTTTTGACAACTATGAGGTGAATAAAATTTCAGTACATAGCTCATGAGGCCAGTGAAATTTTTGTAAAATGTATAGAAAATTTTTACAATCGCAAAGAAAGCTTAAATTGATGAATTGCAATCAACGATGGTAGGCGTTTTTTTTTTTAAATATTATTTTCACTTCAATTTTTCATATTTTATTCCGCATAAATAGTAAAAATATTATTCAACAACACGCCCATAGTCCCTTTGGTAATTAAACGACTCTTTTAGCGATAAAGGTAAAAAAATAAACTTTATTTATTAGATTCAAGCGAAAGGTGTTTGAGCATATTTTAAATTCTAGGATTGCCACCAATCAAAATAATTCAAATTGAAAACAAATTTTTGGTGTGTAAAATAATAAAGCATAATTTTGAATGAAAAAATCATAGTTACTTGAATAACGGAGGTTTATAAAATGCATAGATCAATTAAAAAGAGGCGGGGTAGGGTCTAGACTGCTGAACAGGTGCGAATCCCGGTGTTTGAGTCGCTACAAATTTAGACCCGCAAAACGACATAGAAAGTGGTCAATCAATTCCTACTCATTCTGCACCAAATTGGTCCGTGGAGGACCGGTTCTCATAAGACTAGCTTGTAGTGATCACATCAGAAATAACAGTGCATTTAAAGATTACAATTGTTCGCTACTAGGTACGCGGAATATTTAGTATGTGCGGTCGTAAAAATCGCACGCGTTGTTGTTGCTTGTTGTTAACTCGGTTATTAACGACTTGATCAAGATATACATAGGCGGACTTCAAATTCAACTTTAAGCAACATATGCATATATGGATTATAAGAATATACATAGCTATATATGTATGTATAGGCAAAGTAGTAAGAATATAGCATGTGTGTAAGTAGGTACATATGTACCGACTGCATCAGCAGAAAGTGAAATTGAAACTGAAATTGTCACAAGGCGTGTAAGCAAAGTGTCCAACTCGCACACTGGTAATCCAATACCGCCACCACAACCACCAGCAGCGCTTCAATTCTTTGTGTATGGAAAACGTCTGCTGCACTTCTTCTTGGCCATAACTGGCGTGCCGAACATACATACATCCATACATACATATGTATGTATGTAACTACATACTTGTACGCTGCACTTTATGCGCTGACATATGGCCTATGGCGTATTTGCATGCATTAAATTCTCGTCTTGAACTTGTTTGTTTGCACTTTGTGGCAGATGCAGTCAACATAGTAAACATAAACAATAACAAAAAGGGCCAAAAAAGAAGAACNTTCAGTTCTTATCACCATAACGCAAGTAAGTTAAAGCTCACCAAAAGTCCTTTTAACTTTTGAAAAGGAAGTATTTAGATTATTCCAGTAGTTCTATTTAAAAAAAAATGTATTGCCGAATGTAGGTGTCACCGAAAAATGATTGTTTACTTAGGCCAAAGAAACAACACTTTCGAAATTGCCTTGCAAAATACTTCAAGCTCAGGGTTGTAAAGCGTTTTTTTTTTTATTTACTTACAAGGTGGTACAGTATAATGTACTTATGTATGTATACAATGTTATAAGAAGATATCATATCATAACATCAGCCAACCAATATGGATCTCACTTATGATTCAATTTCCTTTGAATTTTATTAACAACTACAATTGGCAGGCGTACACTTGGATACCTATCAGTTTCTATAGCCATAACTAACATTTCGAGCCATAAAACATATTTCTAACGTAACAAATGGTTTAACATTTACACATAACTATGTTCATATGTATGAGCGAAAATTAGGGTGGTCCAAAATAAGTAAAGTCAGAATTTTAATACTCTCACCCCCTGGGATTGTTCTATATCGAAAAGTATGCCCCTATTTTTTTTCTGAAATTAAAAAATATTTCGAGGTCGCTCAAAGTTTTCCATCTACATGTTTATATGTATATTTTTATTTTCGTAGAAATGGTTTAGAATTCTGGAAATCAATACTTCTTCAGGAGACTTCTAACAACGATATCCAATTGATTATTTAACCATTTTTTAATACTAGGTTTTTTTATTTATCCGCCCCAATGTATTTTCTGGGGGTTTTGGGGACCTCCAAAATATAGTTACTGTGTAAAAATGGTTAAAAAAAATATTGATTTTCAAAAATTTTATACCATTTATTTGACCGCTTACAGCGACCTCTAAATATGTTTTGATTTCAAAATAAATAAATAATATAAAAAAAACTTTTTAATATACAACGCTTTTATAAATGGACTAAAAAGTAGAAAATAATATTTCTCAGTCCCATAGAATTTGTTTTGATAACTTTTGATTTTGAAATTTTAGCAAAATTGTTTATAATCTATGAAATTGAAAATGAAAGTCCATTTGTAAAAGCGTTGTATATTAAAAAGTTTTTTTTATATTATTTTTTTTCTACTTTTTAGTCCTGTCTGAATAAAATTTTGCAATAGAAATTAAAATAATTCAACGATATTAATAGAAAGGTGCACACACATTCATTTACATACATACGTATGTACATACAAACGAGCACCAATTAATTTTATTTAAAGAAATGGCGTGTCGTCTATTTCCGCTGTAGCAAACGTAGTACATAGGGCGACATCTAGATGTCATCTACCTCGCCCTATTCACTACAGATGTCGCCCTATACACTATGCTTTTTTATAGGAACTTTTCAAAGCAAAGGTTTTATGGTGTCGGACACACAACATTGAAAGTTTCTGGATCCACAACATTGAAAGTTTCTGGACACACAACATTGCAAGTTGATAAAAGCGTTGTAAAAAGAGGTGAGAGCATAAAAATTCCGACTTTACTTTTTCACATGCATTTTTGGACAACCCTAGCGTGCATAGTTTGTTCTAAGTCGTGTCTTCGAATATGCCACACAACAAAGATTACAGCTATTGTGGCAGTGAATTTTTAACGCATATCTTCTGCCCAATTTGGCTTTGACTGGCGCCACTCGCTTGGCCTCAAGCGCACGCCATTGCAATTCCCCGTGCATGCGAAGAGGCGATTGGTGTTGCTTTGCCGCCCGCTGTGTAGCCAACATACATATCTACATATATACACACATATGTACATATGTACAAGCGCGTATGATTATTATGACAGTCCAATGATAGCGCCAATTAATCGGACCATATTTAGGGTTCTGCGCCAACGGGCGATAAATACATACATACATAAGTAT
>NW_016159725.1:0-281 GCF_001687245.7 Rhagoletis zephyria
AACAAGTTCGTTAAATTTAAAAATTTACAAATTGGAGCGATTTTAAAATAAAAAAAGTAGGTTAATACTTGTTTACTTAATTAATTTAGTTAATTCGAATGATTTGAAAAGTACTCGGCAAAAAAAAACTGTATTCTTAATCGGAATGCAATCTCAACCAGAGTCGATATAGTAAACCCGACAAAGAAATTGAAACGTATGTTGAAGAAAGTCGGACTGACAAGATATATACACGTAGATCCTGTTTTTTGCCCCTCTGAAAGAATTTTAAAAATTCTATA
>NW_016159725.1:317-527 GCF_001687245.7 Rhagoletis zephyria
AAATTTGCGTTCGTACAGAAAATTGCAAGTTTCTCTACATGAGAGAGAATTTGGGAGCATTTTTTCTTACTAACATTGTCTTCCCTATAACGCCTTTTCAGACTGACCGATTCTCAATTTTAAGGCAGTAAAACAACGACCTTAAGTTAACATCAACCGAGGCCATATGTTGACAAGGGACGCAAAATCACAGTTACACAAAAGAACTGG
>NW_016159725.1:596-1378 GCF_001687245.7 Rhagoletis zephyria
ATCTCCCATTTAGATGACCGGTCATATGACCGGCAGATGTCTCGTAGGATTCCCAGAGAGTTTTGCTTTACATAGAAATTTGTGCTCTTTTATTTTCGTTTTGACCCACTTCAGTGTTGGCTCCTTTAATTCAAGTTGGCATTCGGTTTTTGGAATTTAAATAAGTAAAAAAGTTTGTTTAAAAAAATACATATGTGTACATAGTGCTTGAAAATATCAATTTTCCCCTTACCTTAAACGTTTGGGAGTGGACAAAAATGATGTTTTGTAATTTAGGCAGAATTGAATATGCGCTATCTGGGAAGACAATATCTACATATAATATTTACTCTTTTGTTTGCACTAAATCCAAACACAAACGCATCTTAAGTGTCTTAACAGTGAAACAATTTCTTATTTTCTAAGTTTGCGAATAAAACTTCACACTTAAAATTAAGACATTTATAACAAACATTTTATGAAGAAAATCCCTTCTTCGTTTCAAATAAAAATAAGCGAAATCGGCCCAATTTCATTCAACCCTGCCTGACATGAAAATTTTCTTCACGATAAGGCTAGTAGCCATTTCTAACAGATTTTGGGTCGCCTAGTCAAAAATGGAAACGTATATACCTATTTGAAATTTAAGAAAACCAGGTAAATAGCAAAATCGGCTAAAAACGGCTAATTTTTTTCTGTAAAACGGCTAACAAATCGGCTGCCTGCTAAATCGAAATTTCTCCGGCTGTTTGCTATCGAAACCGGCTAAATCTAGCCGGAAAACGGCTAAAATGGCAACACTG
>NW_016159725.1:4900-14648 GCF_001687245.7 Rhagoletis zephyria
AGTCTAAATCGGAGAGAGTTTAGGCTCAGTTATTCAAGTTTTTCTTATACCAATCATTGAAAAAAGTTAAAAAAACAGCATCAAAAATCTCAACATTACGATTCCGTTTAAAAATTTTTTTTTATTTTTTTTTAATATTTGCATGCAAATTTTTTAAGCTTAAACCGTTTTGTCATTTGAGGGGATTTTTTCAAAAAAAATTTTTGAGAAACTATTTTTATTCATGAAAAACTCCATTTTTGGAGGTATTTTCAAATAGGTCCAGCTCACTTATATCTTAATATTTTTCGGAAATTTTTTGGTGGACGTCTTAAAATATATTAAATTTTATAATTCTAATGGAAAAATAGTATCGCTTTTTCTTTGTATGGGGAGCGATGCAGGTTAATGTACATACATATATTCAAATTAGCGAGGGAGAGAAGAGGAAAGAAATACGCGAAGNAAAAAAAAAAAAAAAATTTTTCCAGAACCCTCTCAACATAATCTTTAAATTTAGGGGCGGACATTAGCAACTTTTTTTTTTTGTATGGGGACCGACCCAGTCTAATGTATGTGTCAAAGTAGTTTTTTCTTTTTGTTAGGTGCTGTATTCAAAAAAAAGCGTAAGGAGCTGATGTTTTTATTTCATTAGGTTCTCGTACATACACTAGTCAGNAAATTAAGTATTTTTAACATAAATTCAGGTTTTATTTACATTTTGAAATTCAGTTTTAATATAACTAAAGCTTTGCATCCAAAAATACAAAAACAAAAACTAAATTAGTAAAAGAGTCCATGATTAGCAGAAAACACCTCAGAAAAAGTTTGCATACAAAGTAATCAACAGTTTTTCTTATACCACAAAATTAAGGAAACTAATGGTTAATAACTTGTCGGATATCCTTTACGTTTCAAAACTTCTGCTAAACGCTTTGGCATTGATCGTACCACTTTTGCCGTCTCTTCCGAAGAAATTTTATTCCATTCTTCGAGAATGACCCTTTTCAAGTCGGGTTTGGATGAAATGTTGTGTTCCCGAATCCTGCGCTCCAATAAGTCCCACAAGTGCTCAATGGGATTGAGATCTGGAGATTGTGGTGGAGTACGCAATTGCTTTGGCACATTATATAGCAGCCATAGCTTGATTACCTCTGCGGTGTGTTTCGGATCATTATCCTGTTGAAAGTGAAACACATTTTCCAAGCCAAGTTTTTGAGCACTTTGCTTTAAATTTGCCTTTAGAATAACAAGATACAATCTCTTATCCATAATTCCGTCAATAAATTCGAGGTTACCCACGCCACCACTCGCCATACACCCCCACACCATACCACCGCCGTGCTTCACTGTAGGCACTAAGTTTTCCTTATTGAAGCCTGTACCTTGCTTTCTCCAAACCAATTTACGTCCTTTGATCCCAAATATGCAAAATTTGCTTTCATCAGAAAATATAACCTTTTCCCAAAACTCTGGTAGCTTATTAATGTGCTCATTGGCAAAGGCAATTCGCTTCTGCCTATTTACAAGCGATATGTAAGGCTTCTTTTGTGCAACTCGACTATGATATCCGCTTTTTTGAGAATTTTGCATACAGTATCACTGCAAATAGACTTGTTAAACCTTTCTTGAACATCTTTTGCTATTTGGGAAGATTTAAGTCGAGGATTTTTCTCAACTTCTTTAATAATAAACCGCTTTTCTCGGTCACTCAGCTTAGAGGGGCGTCCAGAACGATGCTTAGCAACAGTAGAACCTCTTGATTTATAATTAGAAACCACTCTTTGAATAGAAGAGTCAGCTCTTCCTACAGTGTTCCCGATTTCACGTAATGTTTTGCCTTCTTTCCAAAGCTTAACGATTATGTCCCTTTCACCGGAACTAGTTACTTTCCTTTTACCAGCCATTTATCCAAAACGTCGAATTTTTAGCACAATTATCGTAAGAACACTAACTACGCTTAAATAAACACTTTTTGCACTGTTTCGCTTGAATTAGTAATGTGGGAGTCCCCTTTAGAGGTTTTGTACGCAAACTTTTTCTTCGCCAGGGAAGGCAAATTTTGAAATATTAATCGATAAAATTGATGTTGCCACATGACTTTTAAATCGTAAAGGGTTTAATAAAGCTCTTGAATATTGCGTTTATGATTCTAAATAAAAAATATATAATGGATAAATTTGAATATGAACAATGGTCATTACAAAGGCATAGGCTGACTGTGTACGCAAACTTTTTCTGACTAGTGTATGTACAAGTACTACAAGTATCTACATATCGTTGTTTAAAGTACAAAACCGCGTATCGTCATTCTGCAAAACCGCGTAACTCAAACCTGTTCATCGTCTCTATCGTCATGTACCCAGATAGATGTTACTGCGAACACATGGATTGATACTACACACATGGATTGATACTACTCCGGCATCCACTTCCTCTGGTTCTATTACTGCTCCCTCACAGTATGTTCTGACTGATACTAATTCTGCGACCATTAGCCAAAATTCTGACTGGAAAACAGCTAAAAACAGTCGTTCGAAGCCCAGGAAACCTTTAATTATTGGCTCAAACAACAACAATGAATTAAATGTGGTTTCTAATCAGAAGTGGTTGCATTTATCTTCGTTTTCAAATAATGTTACTGCTGAGAACATAATCAGTTATGTATCTAAACATGCTAAAATCGATGTTAAATTTCTTAACTGCTACCCGCCAATAAAAAAGGACACTAATGTAGATGAAATTAAGAAAGTAAATTTTAAATTAGGGGTTAATGAGTGAGTGCTTTTATGACAAAGTGCTCAATGAGAATATTTGGGCAACGAATGTTATGATTCGACCCTTTCGGTTTTTCAAAAAGAAGGAGCACCACAACAATTGCCGCATGAATCATCCCAAGTATATGAAGCATCTTACAATATCTTTTCAATATGTATCCGGCCTGCGGACTAAATCTAACTCGCTTTTCAATATGAGCTCTCATGCTGAATATGACATTTTTGTCTTGATAGAAACCTGGCTGAATTCGGAGTTTTTTGACAGCGAATTCTTCGACGCCAATTTGTATTGCGTTTATCGCAAAGTTCGGGACTACTCCAAATTAGGCCTCTCGAGAGGAGGTGGAGTTCTCATCGCTGTTCATCGTCGGATTTGCTCATCGCTTGTGAGTTTGAGCAACACGGACTCCTTGTTGGATCAATTGTGTGTCTCGGTGCTTGACAGCTCCAGAACTTTTATCTGCCCGTCATACATCCCTCCGTCTAGTGTGGACCCACTCTACAAGTCGCACGTTGACAACGTTGTCGATCTCGTCTGTAATCATCATAGTGATAATTTTTGCATTCTCGGAGACTTTAATTTACCGAACGTGGAATGGTCATACTTAGACAATACTTCAACTTTACTTCCTAAATATGTGAACGATTTTTCTGAATCGTATCTTGTAGACAACTTCTTAAGTCTTAATCTATCCCAGATAAATAGTCTCACTAATAAGTTATTTAGAACTTTTGATCTAGTTTTTGTTCATGAAAATATAAACTTTAATTTAAGAGAATGCCTTGACCCACTTTTGTGTCCCGGTTTGCATCATGTGCCGCTTTCTCTTGATCTCGAATTTTATAACTTTGAAAGTATCTGTTTCAATAATCTAACGCTTAGTTTTAGTTTTAGGCGTTGCAATTTTGATGTTATCAATCTAGAAATCTCCTCCACAGACTGGGAATCACTATTTTCTGGATTCGATGTTACGGATTGTTATACTATTTTTTAAAATAGAGTCAATGAAATCTGTGTGAACAATATTCCGCTAAAAAACAAAACTGCTATAAAATTCCGTGATATACTAAGAAACTAAAAAAGCTAAAGAATTTGAGAAATAAGTTTTCAAGTCGACACTGTCTATACAGATCTTTCAAAAGCCTTCGATAAAGTCAGCCATTCAATTTTGATTTCTTAATTAGCTAGTTTGGGTTTTCATTCACTATTTTTATCTTGGATAAAATCCTATCTTCAGCATCGAAACTGTGTAGTCGTTGTCGACAATATGCAATCCAACTCTTTCATAGCGTCGACTGGGGTTCCACAAGGCAGCATTTTAGGCCCCCTGCTATTTGTCATTTTTATTAATGACATATCGAGTTGTTTTGTTAACTCTAATTTCCTTTTATTCACTGATGATTTGAAGGTTTTTTCGACCATTTCAAATTCTTCAGACTCCATTAAGATTCAATCAGACCTTGACAATGTCTCAGCCTGGTGTCGAACCAATGGCCTTGAGTTAAACATAAGTAAGTGTTTTCATTTATCCTACTCCAAATCGCGTTGCGTTATCCCCACTTCTTACTTAGTTCCGATTTCACAGATCCTTATACTCTTAAGTTACTGTTCACGTCGCTGGTACGCTCTAAATTGGAATACGCGTCTTTTATCTGAAGACCCTATCATGGATGTCATATTAATAGACTCGAGCGGGTTCAAAAACGTTTTTACGCTTTGCTCTGCGGTCGTTGAATTTCGCCGACCTTATTCCCTCATATAAGGCCAGATGTTGCTAATTGACTTGAAATCTCTTCAAAGCAGAAGAACTATCCTTTCGCTCACCTTTGTCTTCGATATAATTAAGGGTGTAATTGTTCACCATATCTCCTCGAGCGCATTTGTTTCCGTATCCCTAACCGGACTCTCCTAAATAGTGATATTTTTTATACAGAATGTGTCCGAACTCTTTACGCTTCTAATGCTCCAGTTTTTCGAGCTCAGACTGAGTTCAATATTCTCTCAAATTCTCTAGCCATTGATTTTTCTATATCTAAGTCTGATTTCAAATCAATGTTAAATGCAATGAGTTTTATTGTAGAACTCCTTCTAGTCTGTAAGTAACTTTGTTAATCTAGATTTTTACTGATTGAATAAATAAATAAATAAATATTTTAACTTTTTAATAGGTGGCAACCCTACTCAGAAAAAAATGGGTATGTAGAGGCTAAGTCTTTTGGTTGACAGTGACGGTAAAGGACTGATGCCTACGCTTATTATGATTTAATATAGTAACTTTACTAACAGGTGGCAACCCTATTACAAAAATATTAGTGCTTTTCTAGAGGCCAATCCCTTTCATTTGACACCTCATCTTTTGTAATCCAACGAACGGTGCAGATCTTATAGTTTTTTAGAAAGGTGGCAACCCTATTATCCTGTCAATACAGAGTATATTAGAGAAAATCTGCTCAAAATCCGTTCAGTAGTTTTCGAGATTACCGCGTACAAAGAATCTCGACTTTCCTTTATACTATGTATAGAAGATAATTTCTATTGTAAACTTTAAGATTGTTTTTATTAACAGCAAAAATATTTATACAAAAAATAGTGAATATATATTCGTTTAAAACTTTAAAGGTTGGATATGAATACCGATTTAGCGATTTAAAGAGAAAAGGAGGGATATGAAAAAATTAACAGCTGCAGCTTCCGCGAATGTAGTTAGAATTTGAGTTTTACATTAACAAGCACATACATATGACTTAGTTTTTTTAAATTAATCCACTGTGCGGTGCAGACAAAGCGCCAGAGGCCTTTTATGAAGCCATATTATTTCACAGCTTTCGTATTATTGTGCGGAGCACAGAGACAAGGTAATGGGATTCGTTGGATATAATGTACATACAAACATAAATAATACATATGTGTATGTAAGTGGATGGATGTCCTATGTATTAGTCTTAACTGCTGCATGAAACGCGAATATCAACCACACTATATTTCCATTATTTTCAAGAGTTTGCTAAAATAATGAGTTTTTGTCTGCCAAGCAAAAATGAATTTCTGCTCCATTACATCTAATTCGAAACAGTTATTATGTACTGCAATATTCCACCAGATTGATTCTTGCAATTTATACGCACACATATGTTCATACATACGAGGCATACTTCGGCAACTGAAACTCCACTCTCTCCAAAATTGGTTCAGGTAAAACAAAGCGGTCATATTCTTGAAAATTCGTCAAAAATTCTTCCTTTAAAATGATTAATGGCGTTTTTTGAAAAGGGAAAGGGCTTGCAAAATGATTAAAATGGGTTTCTCAGGGGGTTTGGGGCGGATCAATTTTTGATAATTCATTCATCCTCTCGCCGAAATTCTAGGAATCCAATGATTTTTCAAAACTTTGTCCGCCATTTTGGATCCTCCAAATTGGACTTACAAAAACGCTACTCATTATTTAGAAATACAAAATTTTTACTGCATTTTCAAGGCTGTAACCGATTTTTTTACCAGAACCAATTTTGAAGAGAAAGGTCTTCAGTTGACGCAAAAAGTCTCAAACATGCAAATGTATGTTTCGTAGGTCGGAAGTTTCGGCTATTAAAATAGATAACTTGGGGCCGACTTATGACGTTTAACGTTTAACTGGTTTTAAAGTCATGCAGGGCAGAACCAAAAAACTATGTGCAATTTTTTATTTTACAAAAAAAAAGGAAAAACAATTATACCGTTGCACAGTGTGGCCGAAATCCAAAAGTGCGGTCAAAATTCGAAGGAATGATTCGAAGTTTCGTACTAGGAGATTTCGGGGGCGGTAATTACGCATCCGCTGTCCGAGCTGCAAATTTTAAAATGGCGGATTCATCATGCATATATTGTTTGTTCCAATGTGCTGATTATGCTTCAATTCGCTAAATAAGCCTTGCAGCAATCAGCAGCACTGGAAATTTTTGGAAAGTAGAAGTAGACTAAAGTCAATTTATTCAATTA
The DNA here is from genome assembly GCF_001687245.7 of Rhagoletis zephyria. Taxonomy (NCBI): domain Eukaryota; kingdom Metazoa; phylum Arthropoda; class Insecta; order Diptera; family Tephritidae; genus Rhagoletis; species Rhagoletis zephyria. Next base: position 11,633 of record NW_016159725.1, read on the forward strand.
TTGGAAGCAAACTTGCAGATGGGACGATGTTTTTCGCATCCGCAACGAATGTTTGTTTATTTGATGACTTAGGTTATTGGCCCGGGGTTCCAATGAAGCTATATCGCCATGATTAATGTAAAATCTGCTGTTTTTTTATTAACTAAATCGTCATTGATCGAACTTCTATCTAAATATTTTCCTTTTCGTTTTTCAATTTATTCCACCGCATGGGCGGAAGCCATTTTGAAACAGTATCGAATTTGAATTCAAATTCAAGCACATTATTGTATTCTGTACTCCTTTTTAAAGCTTTAAAAGTCTTCAAAAATATGTGATACATTTTTAAAATGAAAATATTTGCATTGTCTAAATTAAAATGATAATAAAAAAATAATAATAATAAAACAATCATTTTTTTAATTTATCTGGCCTTCAAAAACATTTGTTCAGAACAAAATTTATGTTTAAAGTTCAGATAAATTTTAAAACCTGCTTGAGATTATAAATTGTAATGATTACCAATTTAATTAATTTTTTTTTCCAATCTGCTAAATGATTTATTACCATTATTTCTACTTTTAAATTAATAATTACCGATTACCATTAAAAATAATAAAAAAGTAATCGTATTTTTAGCCAATTGGAAGAAAAAAATCAAATGTAATCAAAAAAACTAATGCGATTATTTTTACAATAAATTTAATTTTTTTGATTATCTAAAATTATGTAAATTATATTCTGTGAACATAAATATTCTTTCTTCTTTAATACAGCTTAAACAAACTGCAAGAAACGATAATATTATAACAAAAAACATAATACATATATAGATGTTATCTACATAATATCTTACGTAATAACGTCTACTTATACAAACAAAAATTAAACAAACATATTCATTGGAATTATAAATTTGCATTCGCTTTTAATAATACCAAGTTCTCGAAAGAAAAGTCGGTTAAGGAATGGCGCCTGGGTGTATTTATAATTCCCGCAAAAGAAAAAAGCCTTTCGACAGGGCCTGATGATGTTAATGGAGTATTGAATAGTATGGCAGCTTCTTTTAAAATTCATTGTCTTTCCAAACTTATACTCCCTTGAATAAGATTCCTTATATCATTTTTATTAGGAGAAACTTGCTCAATACTCGAATCATCTTCATCATCTGAAATACAAAAACACTTTTGCATTAAACACAACTACATATGTATGTTCAAGGAACNATGAAAATATTTGCATTGTCTAAATTAAAATGATAATAAAAAAATAATAATAATAAAACAATCATTTTTTTAATTTATCTGGCCTTCAAAAACATTTGTTCAGAACAAAATTTATGTTTAAAGTTCAGATAAATTTTAAAACCTGCTTGAGATTATAAATTGTAATGATTACCAATTTAATTAATTTTTTTTTCCAATCTGCTAAATGATTTATTACCATTATTTCTACTTTTAAATTAATAATTACCGATTACCATTAGAAATAATAAAAAAGTAATCGTATTTTTAGCCAATTGGAAGAAAAAAATCAAATGTAATCAAAAAAACTAATGCGATTATTTTTACAATAAATTTAATTTTTTTGATTATCTAAAATTATGTAAATTATATTCTGTGAACATAAATATTCTTTCTTCTTTAATACAGCTTAAACAAACTGCAAGAAACGATAATATTATAACAAAAAACATAATACATATATAGATGTTATCTACATAATATCTTACGTAATAACGTCTACTTATACAAACAAAAATTAAACAAACATATTCATTGGAATTATAAATTTGCATTCGCTTTTAATAATACCAAGTTCTCGAAAGAAAAGTCGGTTAAGGAATGGCGCCTGGGTGTATTTATAATTCCCGCAAAAGAAAAAAGCCTTTCGACAGGGCCTGATGATGTTAATGGAGTATTGAATAGTATGGCAGCTTCTTTTAAAATTCATTGTCTTTCCAAACTTATACTCCCTTGAATAAGNTTATCTACATAATATCTTACGTAATAACGTCTACTTATACAAACAAAAATTAAACAAACATATTCATTGGAATTATAAATTAGCATTCGCTTTTAATAATACCAAGTTTTCGAAAGAAAAGTCGGTTAAGGAATGGCGCCTGGGTGTATTTATAATTCCCGCAAAAGAAAAAAGCCTTTCGACAGGGCCTGATGATGTTAATGGAGTATTGAATAGTATGGCAGCTTCTTTTAAAATTCATTGTCTTTCCAAACTTATACTCCCTTGAATAAGATTCCTTATATCATTTTTATTAGGAGAAACTTGCTCAATACTCGAATCATCTTCATCATCTGAAATACAAAAACACTTTTGCATTAAACACAACTACATATGTATGTTCAAGGAACTCATTTACCATCATCATCGAAATTAAAAAATTTAGATCGTTTTGATATAACTTTACTTTTAGGATTATCAATCTTAAAAGAAAGTCTTTAATTTTGTGTATATAAAAAAAGTTTTTTCCGCTACCTGATTAATGATATGATCGTCAGTAATTTCCATGATGGTGACATCTGGAGTCAGCACAGCTGCAGTAATAGCAATGTTCGCTTCCGGAGTTAACATAAAATATGCACTAAATCTTTCCCGTAACTGCATCTCCAGCTTCCCAGCAAAAAAACTTAAATAGTTCTCCTTTTTGTTTCTAATTTTTATAAGCTTGTTGCTTACTGTCATGAGAACAGGAACATTATCTTCACCTTGAAGAAAATCCAATGCTTCTGCAATCGGTTCCATAACACATTAGAATGATTCCAAATACTCCATATCCTCTAAAGATAAATTCGTGAGGCTAAGTCTATCGATTAATTCACTTAATTGGTCTTTGTATATTATATATTATTTCATCGACATTTAAAATGTTTCTTTTCTCAACAATTGAATGATTTATCTATATATATAAAATTAAGTGGCAAAACTTCCTGTTCGCATACTCCTCCTAGACGGCTTGCCCGATATCAAAGAAATTTTCAGGGGTGATTGGGGTCTGTGTGGAGGGTGCACATAA
>NW_016159725.1:14673-27260 GCF_001687245.7 Rhagoletis zephyria
GATTTCTATCATTCCTAGACGGCTTGCCCGATTTCAATGAAATTTTCTGGGGTGATTGGGGTCTGTAATGAGGGTGCACATAAAATGAAAATTTCAGAAGTGATTGAGGTCTGTANCCAAATTTAATCAACTACCTTTTTTGATTATTTTTGATTATTATTGATTATTTTTTTTATGACAAATAATCATGATTGTTTTTTGATTAATTATAATTATAATAGATTACTAATTCCTCGGTTAAAAACACTAATTTAATTAATCATTGCGATTACCGAATCNAAATTTTCAGAAGTGATTGGGGTCTGTGTGGAGGGTGCACATAAGAAATTTACTGTGTGTATCATTGCACGTTTTGCAATTAATTCTGTTTGGCNGTGTTTTTTCCAGATTTAATTCAATCGATTTGCTACATTTATTCGAAAAGAATACTTTAGAAAATGCCTCCACTACGCAGACGTAATACGGTTGGCAGGCATACGCGTGATTCACATCGAATGTCAATAAGGAGAAGAAATCAAAGCGAAGAGCAACGCGCTCAAGTGAATGCCCGAGGTAGAGCGGTGTACAGAGAGCGGCGTGCACAGTTTAGAGCTGAATCCGCAGACAATCAACGGCCAAATTATCGCCAAGGTAGAGTTCCGCTTCGTCTTCGCGATCAAATGGAACTCGTTGGCTTTCACTACGATCCTGACTGCGACTACAGCCTGCATGGTTCCATTGGAGCAATGGATATTATTTGTACGCATTGCAATGCAGCGAAGTTTCGAGGAGAAACAGCTGGCATGTGCTGCTCCGGTGGCAAAGTGAAACTGCCTGCATTGGAAATATTGCTGTACAAATTATATAAATATACGTTATTTGAATATTGAATTAATACACGTTTGAGGAAAGGGTGCGATAGTAGACTCCAGTTATAAGATTATAAATTAAATTTCCAAGAGAAAGTCGGTTCTTTACATATTTTCTAATTACCTTCCAAAATATATTAACTCAAAAAAAAAATAAACAATGCTTCATAGATCGATTTTTTTTTAAATCTAACTTCATAAAGTTCTTTAAAAATATTTTGTAAATGAGGCCATAAGAGCTTAGGGGGAGAGTTACAACACAAAAACACATTTAAGGCGCAGCGAAGCACGCCGGGTAATTGCTAGTTTTAAATAAAATGTATTGCTCAGACGGAAAGAAATGTTTTGTCGACAAACATATGTAGCTGTGAAATATGGTGTTACGTTGTTCTTTCAAATGACCACAGATAACAGGCATTCGCATTCGTTATGCGAATGATTCGCATCATTTTACACCTTCGCATTCGACATTCGCATTCGCATCAAATGATACGAATGTTTTGCGAATGCGAATTTGTACATGGGCAGAGAGTCCACTCTAATATTGTTGAAATGGCTCTTAGTCTGTCTAACCGGCGCGGACAATAACTCGTTCAATTTTCTAATAATTTACAAAATTTTTAAGCAATCAAAAACGATGACTTAAGTTGAGAATAGCTTTTTTAATGTTATTCCTAACGCAAATGGAAAAAATATGACATTCGAAATATCCTTAATAGATGAGTATGCATTAGTGTCCGACCGAAGGTTCGGCCTGGTTGCGGTATTCGGCTGATTTTTTATCTTCGGCTTCGGCCAAAATTCCAGCTTCGGTCGGACACTAGTATGCATGTATGTTAGATATGTATGTGAGTATTCCGCTACTTTAAACATGTCATACCATCAGAAAACAAACAAGTATGTTTCTTTACAATGAAATCGAACAACTAATTAAATATAATTAAAAAAATCAAGAATAATCAAAAGTAATCACCAAATTTAATCAACTACCTTTTTTGATTATTTTTGATTATTATTGATTATTTTTTTTTATGACAAATAATCATGATTGTTTTTTGATTAATTATAATTATAATTGATTACTAATTCCTCGGTTAAAAACACTAATTTAATTAATCATTGCGATTACCGAATTNATGACATTCGAAATATCCTTAATAGATGAGTATGCATTAGTGTCCGACCGAAGGTTCGGCCTGGTTTCGGTATTCGGCTGATTTTTTATCTTCGCNCCTTAATAGATGAGTATGCATTAGTGTCCGACCGAAGGTTCGGCCTGGTTGCGGTATTCGGCTGATTTTTTATCTTCGGCTTCGGCCAAAATTCCAGCTTCGGTCGGACACTAGTATGCATGTATGTTAGATATGTATGTGAGTATTCCGCTACTTTAAACATGTCATACCATCAGAAAACAAACAAGTATGTTTCTTTACAATGAAATCGAACAACTAATTAAATATAATTAAAAAAATCAAGAATAATCAAAAGTAATCACCAAATTTAATCAACTACCTTTTTTGATTATTTTTGATTATTATTGATTATTTTTTTTTATGACAAATAATCATGATTGTTTTTTGATTAATTATAATTATAATTGATTACTAATTCCTCGGTTAAAAACACTAATTTAATTAATCATTGCGATTACCGAATTTATGTAATCTTTTTGATTAGTAGTCGTAATCCAAAGTTAACAGGTCTATTTCAAACCAAAATCAGCAACTTTAGCTGAATAAAAAAAATATTTTTTGACGTAGAATACGTCTTACATTTCGATATGGAGGCTATGCTCAAATGTTGTAGTTGTAATTTTTAGAGCTTCACGAAAACGCTTCCTGCACGAGAACTAATGAAGCGATTAGAAGAAGATAAAATTCCAAATTTATCTGCACCTTTAAAGTGCTCTAGGAACTTATGATTTTCCACACAAAATCATTTGTTCATCAATTTGCAAACACGTGCATGCGCTGGAAGTGAGATAAGGAGACAAAAAGTAGTAGTTGAGTAACAGATGGCGCAATATGTGAATGTGGTCTTAATATCACGTATTCTACGTTTAAGTTAACGGCTGTGGATCGGACACAGCCCGCAGGTCAAGACGAAGGCGCTGGACTGATCCTTTTATCTTTTTTTAAGACATTTCTTGGAAGTGTGGAGCCACTTAGCGCTCGATCTATTCAATTCTTTGCCAGAACCAGAAATTTTTTTATTAAATGGGCCTGAAAAGTTCTAAAGTTAGCCAAAAGTATTTTTTTTTTTGTGTTATTGCTTTCCTCCAAATGCATTCGCAACCAGTGTTGCCGCGAATAATTTTTAGTGGTAGCCAAATTCCTTTAAAAAAAGGGCTAAAAAAGAGCTGAAAAATGTCGTTGTGGCTAAAAATGGTAGCTAAAATTTTTTACTTACATATACATATCTGTGGTCATAAGCAATAATCGCCTAAGTCGAAAAACCTGAGTTCGAGAAAAACCGCTTTAAAGATTTGGATTGTATTGATAACCTTATGAGGAAACCAAAATATTTGCATTTATAACTTTTTAAATAGCTTAGCTTACGAGATGGGAGTTTCACATAAACATAGAATAGTAGTTGCAGAAAACGATAGCATATATAACTCAATTCTTTCTTAAGTCGACTTAGGCGGTTATTGCTTATGACCACAGATATGTAAGTATACACGCAATCATTTTCAATAAGTAATGGTATAGAAAAACAATGAACTCGCGAAAAAAAATATTTTATCCAACCAAAAACCTTTTTGTATAAAAGGGGAAATATACGACACCAGGTTGCTAGCTCCATCAAGTAATTGTACCATCAGGCCCGAAACATATAGCTTACCAGCATTCTGGTACAATATTTATTTCTTTACAAATGAGGTCGAGGAAAGATCGAAATGATTAGAGCCGAAATTTCATAATTTTTCTACCATTTTGTTTTTTGTTTTTTTATTTACAACTGCAATATCGTGAACTTAATCTTCCACAAACACGGCTTTGACTCATATTGTGCAAGAAATTTCCGCCAAAATACTCCTTACTTAGAAAATTGAGCTAATTTTACCACTCACGACACCAGCATCTGGTACAATCACACCCAAGAACATACACGGTCAATCGAATTGATGGGCCATTTAACAAATTAAGCATATTAAGGGCAGTAAACTTATCTATTTTAAACTATAGTTAAATCGTTAATAGATAAGTTAACAGCCTTAACACTTTTACAGTATGTATGTATAAAAACGTAAGGAACATACCATACATATAGATACATATGTATATATATCAGTCTTTCTTAGTTTAAAAATTCGTCTCTTACATAAATGAAAAAAAATAATTAATAATTTAAGGCTCTGGCATATACAGCTNATCAGTCTTTCTTAGTTTAAAAATTCGTCTCTTACATAAATGAAAAAAAAATAATTAATAATTTAAGGCTCTGGCATATACAGCTTTCGTACTGCTTTGGTTGGTGAAGCTGTTCACATATGTAGGCAATGCTGACGCCAAAGCAACACGAACACTGGTTAAATAAAATAGTTGTATCAATATTAACTTTGAAAAATAATTAATATCTTACCTTAAAACCGTTAAAATTTTACATTAAATTCGATAACTACTTGCCAAAATCTTTACTTTTACATTAATAAAATTATAGTGAATATATTGTGAAATTTTTTTAGTGCCATTATGTCATCTGATTATTACACAATGTAGCTAGCCAGTAGCTCCTTTCTGTAACTCTTCTCTACCGATTATTTCTCTACTGGTAGAGAATATACATACGTCATTCTCTACTACTCATTAGCAGTAGACAACAGGGCGGCGAATTCATATCTCAATTCGCCTTGGTACAGAATCGTTACAGAAACGAGCTACAGGACTATTAAGGCGCGAGTAACGCCAGTGCTTGCTACAATGAACGCTTAGCAGGGAATACTTTGGTCTCTAAATTAATACACTAGCGGCAGATAATTCAAATTTTTACATCAATAATTGGATTAAAAACTATATTACTTGCCCGCATTTGATTAAAAACGAAAATTTAATCTCATAATTACCTTCCTTTTATTAGCTCGGGATGTAACTATGTAATATTGATGCGCCTAAAAGATGCAGCGATTTCCATTCTCAAGTTACATACCTGATGACAGTACGAATGGCAATTATAATAGGGAGGTTTTAGTTTTTTAAACTATACTTTTATTATTTAAACTATAATTTTATTTTGATTATTTGGAACAGCTGATGAACGACGCGCACGAAAAGTTGAGAGTTGGCAATCTTTCTGCGTTGTATTGGCGTTGGCGTTGCCCAACTTTGCTTATGTGGAGACATTCATATAAATGCATTATTCATAGTCCGCTGTCGAAGCTACGCCAACGCCAACGCAACGCCAAAGTTGTATGTTAACGGGCCTTTACAGTTTGCTATATCGGATACGATTGTGTCTGATATAATTGAGACACTGAAATTACACATTTCGATATTGTCTTTGTCCATGTCTTTCAAGTAACTTGAAAATGAAATTTACTTTGGGTCCCATAGGCCTCATGACTTTCAGAGAAGTGAGTATTATCCAATTCTGGTATGTAACGACAATATCGTTGTTTCTCTGGGTAAAAATAAATGTATTTTACTATTCAATATTAGAGGGGTTGTGAAACAAAATTTATAATTTATTACTAGTATGAAAACTAGACACAATTATCAACTTATTGTGCATTAGACCTCTTCTCTTTCGAAAACAAAAGGGGAAATGTTCGGTTATTTGTGCAACGGTTTTGGTTTTTGTACAAATAAAAAAAATAAAAAAATATGTGTCTTTTGCTTGTTCAAATTTCGATTATAAGAACATAATGTTTGTAAATAAACAAGATATTGGATACGGTAGCACGAAATGTCACAATCTAATTAATTGTCACGTTGTTAATATGCCGACGAAAAAGTGACAATGGAACCATGATGCAAAAAAAGGTAGTTTCATTTACTGACATTCGTAGTTGTTGTTAACCATTTGAGTTTTAATAAAACTATGACATTTCATCAAATTCATGCTACCTGATCACTAGAAGAAATATTTTTTTTTAAGCAGAAGATTTTATCAGTACATTCAAAAGTGTGGAATATGATGATGATGATTTCTAAAATGGGGTTGACGACTAGGTTTCAGAACGCATGAAGAAAGTGTATACTTACATATCGTCGCTTAAAGTACAAAACCGCGTATCGTCGTTCTGCAAAACCGCGTAACTAACATTTTTTGCTAAAAATTGGATTTGCTCACACAAGCTCTTGGCTCAAGCCTTATCCATTCATCCTGAATTGCGATTTCTTTGTAAAAAAGAGAACCATTTTGAAGTATGAGTGTTTTTAATCTCTACAAAATAATTTATGCAACCTCACAAATTGACTTTTTTCTGCTAAAGAGATAGAGTATATTCTATTAAGAATGTCCACGATTTAGCTTTCCCTGATTCCATATATATATATTTGACGTTGCCTTTTTTGCCTTTTTTAAGATATTTGCCTATTTTGCCTTTTCTACCTTTAAAAAAGTGATTATAGCATTTACAATTTTTTTTTTAAGATTGAAAAATATACACATGCCCATGCGGCTTATAGAACCGCAGGGACCTCTTGCCAAATTGGTGTTGGAAAAATTCAAAGCCGTTTTCTCAGCTCACGTAGGCTTGGAGGGAGATAATAAGGGGTGTGGATAAAATTGTAAAGAGCGAGGAAAACGCCCTTATTCCCGACTAGCCAATGCCCGCTTACTTCGCGGCACCTAATAAGAGCTTTTGCGTTGGCCAATGCAAAAGAGCATTTAAAAACAAAATTAGTCTGTAAAGTCAAAATTTTTGTTTTAAGTTGAAACCATTAAGGCGCAGTATCCTCCTCACACATAGGTCAATAATAGTAACGCTGTGATACCATATGGAATACCAATCCCTTTCGGTGTCATGAGCTTTACCTATGGTCTTATTTCCACCTGTGACATCTCTGCCAAGCATGCGTAATTTTTTTGTATGATCTTGCAACTACAACATTGGTGCGATGCGTATGCCAATAAAAAGCACAGAAGTGCGTTTTCTGTTATAGGAGGGCCAAGAATGCTCGCCGCCCCACAGGATGAAAAGTTTTCCGGTACATTACTAAATGAGTCATGTGATGTCTTAAGTATCTTTCAAATGAAGCAATTGATATACCTACGGTGATCTATCCTTGTTAATTCACCACTTTTACAATTCGTAGTAAAATTTATGAACTGATTTCTGGGTAGATGCAAGACCGCATGATCGTGCATGAGGGCGCCAGAAAAACATAACCCCGTCCTTCATTTAGACATCTGAAAACTAAATACGTATAACTTAAACATAGGGCCAAAGCAGACAAACCACACGGGGTTTCTATACATTTTGGCTGCAGCGCCATCCTTTGGGTTCATTTTCTGCAAAACCATTGCTTACCATAAAATGAATACCTGTTATGAATTTCAACCTTAACTCCAGCGGCACTAATCAGGTAAATTTTTATCAAAAGAATTTTCCATCATACAGGTATTTATCTCACATTTAAAATTTGAACGAAATCGGTTAATAAAAACGATTTTTATAAATAACTCTACTCCAGCACCACCTAGCGAGTTTTCTAGTAGCATGTAATTGGACCATATATGTATGTAAGATAACCTCCAACAATCTGACGGAACTCTATTCAGTGGTTTTTGAATTTAGGCCGAACATCGAAAACGGCTATCATTTTATGCAAATAAATAGGTATGTAGATAGGACAGTATATAGCGAAACTCGTAAAAGCAAAGCTCCATTCTTTGTTGAAAATTTAAAAAAATTCTTCAAAATTTTCACATAAATTTTCACCTTACTGAAAATTAAAGACAAAGTTACAATAGTTCAATGGGATTTGGAAATCTAGGAGAAAATGGTTCCCAATCGAATGATATATATTTGTTTTTTTGCGTTATAGTCTGTATACGAATTTTAGGAATATCCCGAGCTACATACCGAGTAAATTTTTGGTCAGAATATTTATTTTCAAGATGTTGCCAAATATGAACCAAGTCGGTGCAGCCGTTTAGTAGTTTGGTGAAATACATTGTTAAGAGAACTGTATGAAATTGTAAAACGTGACGTCTCAGATTTCTTAATTTTTTGGCAGCTACAACGAAAAGTTTTATTTTTTTTTAGCGAAAACCCTTCCACACAGAAATAATAAAAAATTAAGTTTGTGGTTATATCAAGGCGAAATTTTGAGAACGGTCCGTTGCTAACTCTAAATATAAACAACGACGCACTGGAAAAAGTTAATACGTTCAAATACCTAGGAATAATGATCCACGATAAACTAAAACAAAAAAAAATGGATTTTACATTTTCAATTTGAGCTCTAGCAATATGTACATCGTTGAAAACTGCATTTAATTCCATACATTAGCATTTGCGTGATGCGCTTACAAACATACATCTTTAACATCTATTATGTACAGATATCGGACTGTTGCAATTTTATTATTCTCAAATACTCTCGTTTCACACCCATATGGAAACACTTAGTTTATATTATAAATTTAACTGAATTAAAATTTTCAAATAAGTGGCAACTCGCTTCAAGAATATTTACAAAAGTAAGCTTCCTAATCCTCTTTAGTTTAATGTTCGTATTGCAATATTTCATTTATTTTACAAATTTTTATGAATACAATTTTTCAATCAGTTGGCAAATCCCCTAAAAATATTTTCAGCATTAAAATTTCCTAGCCTCTTTAGTTTGATGCCAATATTGCAATATTTAATTTATGCTATCAATTAAATTAAATTAAAGTTTTCAAATAAGTGGAAATCTTCCACACAAATATTTTTAGCTGAAAGCCTCTGTAAATTTCTTTCTTTTAACAGCCATATCATGATAAAAACATAACAAGGTAAAACCATTGAGAGACAGTGTGACGGTTGCCAACAATATAATTTTAAAATTCAAAACTCTAACTCACACACACATTCTCATTTTCAATCTCAAACAACAACAATTGTGAACAATTTAATTTTTTTATTTTCAATTTTATATGATTTTAAAATGTTGGCAAACGTCAGAAAAAAATCATGGCCGACGAATTGAGAGAATGAATTTACCTTGTAATGTTTTTATCATGAGCCATATTGCAGTATTCACTTTACCGTATCAATTGACCTAAACTGAAATTTTAAACACAGGTGGCAACTCTCTATTTTTTCTTCTATATTGGAAGCTAGATCTCTAGCGATACATCGGTGAAAACTGCATTCAATTCCATGTTTTCGACTGATGCGCGTACAAATATGCAGACAGACGGAGATTCAAGAATTCTAAAAATTGTTTATTTGGCTTCTGTAGCTTTAATAAAAACCCACCATATTAATTTTTCTTTAATATCTGTAAGGTACAGACATCGATCTGTTACAATTTTATTATATGTATAGATGTAGATATAGATTTAATTTATTTTATGAATTTAATACAATGAAATTTTTCAAACAGGTGGCAGCCCTCCCTAAAAATATTATCGGCAATAAAATTTCCTAAACCCCTTCAGTTTGATACCCATATTGAAATATTCAATTTATCTTATAAATTAAATTAAATGTAAATTTTCAAACAGGTGGCAACTCTAAAAAAATATTTTTGGCTGTAAGCCTTCTTCAGCGTCTTTCTTTTGACGCCCATATTGCAATATTCATTTTTCTTATCAATTTATTTAAACTCCAATTTTCAAACAGGAGGCCACTCTCATATTTTTTCTTCCTATATTTTAAGTTAGACCTCTAGCAATACATCGGTGGAAACTGCATTCAAATCCATGTATTCATTTTCAAGTGATGCGCGAAAAAACATACAGACAGACAGACAGACAGACAAAAATTCTAAAAATGGTTGATTTGGTTTCTGGTGCTCTAATAAAAACTCCCACATTAATTTTTCTTTAATATCTATAATGTACAGACATCGACCTGTTACAATTTTATTGTATGTATAGATAATATGAACGTTTCAAACGTTCCATATTTAAATTGGGCTCCACTTGTATCAACTTACCTCGAGTGCACATTTAGTACATTCAAGGCTTTTCTTCGCGAAAATCGAATAAAAATGCTGCCAGAAAACTTTAAAATGCATCTGGTGGTTCAATGTTACTACAACTATTCGGATTAAAGTTTTATGAGTTAGAAACTCGAAAGGATAAAATAGTCAAAGATTCAAAGTACAAATTTTTCATATAATGAAACTAGTTCATAGTTTTTCTCTTTTTACTTGTAATATAAACATTTGGTCGGCCGCTCTGGTGTAGTGTTAAGCAGAGCGCGCTTCCATTCCGCAGCACCCGGGTTCAAACCCTGGTCAAAGCAACATCGCATAAAACATAGAAAAAAGGTTTTTTCTTAACAGCGGTCGTTCGTCGGCAAGCAATGGCAAACATCCGAGTGTATTTCTGCCATGAAAAACAGCTTCTCATAAAAATACAATCGCCGTTCGGAGTCGGCGTAAAACTGTAGGTCCCTCCGCTTTGTGTGACAATATCAAGGCGTACGCCACAAGTCGGAGGAGAAGCTCGGCCAAACACTAACATATGTGTAAGCACCAATCTAATATTATTATTATAAACATTTCTAAAATAAATGTATTTTATTGATTGTTCTTCGTATTTTCTGTCTTTTTTTAGTGCCTTATTTTGCTTTTTTTGCAATACCTAGTGCCTTTTCCTGCCTTTTTCGCTATTTTGTTTTGCCTTTTTTGCAATACCTAGTGCCTTTTCCTGCCTTTTTCGCTATTTTATTTTGCCTTTTCCAGCCTATTTCGTTATTTTATTTTGCCTTTTTTATAGGTTTTTAGGTCCTAAAAATCCGTTCCCTGGTTATTACATTGGCATGAATATGGGAAAGAAAATACTCCGATTTATTGTTTTATTATTATCAAAGTGGCAAGGCCGTTGACAATACTCACAATTTATGAAACTTCAGAAATTTTTATTATCCGTCAAAAGTTGTTTAATGAAATTACCTTCTTTTTTGTATCATGATCTGTATTAAATTTTTTTTACAAAATGTGCTATTTTCCTTGCTGCAATCGATTCTAGTATTGCGTATTATTACACTGATTCCGGATTATCGTATATCGCACATTACATTCGCATTCCGATCAATTGAAGTTCAATGCGATATTTATCAATTTGATAATTTTTTTTCAGAAAATAATTTTGTGTGTTTAAAGTGAGGTTATCCAATTGTGCTGCAGGCATTCATTGCAAAACATTCATTCCGTAAGTTTTGTTCTAAATGTTCTTTTTAGTAGGATTAGTCAACAACGACTTTGTTGTTCCTTAGGGAGAGTTATTTGCTTGGCTAATGCCTGCTATTAGACGATCAAACCTTGGACGACGTACACGTCGTGCAATAATTAGTCAGAGTGTCCGTGATAATCAGACGCACGAGTACGGTTGCCAGACGTACTGATTTTATCAGTACAGTACACATTTTCCAACTTTTGTACTGATTTTATTCATTCCTTCAATCAGTACGCTAATGTCCTGATTTTTTTGAATGTGTACTGATTTGTACTGATTTTTCAATTCTGAGCAATCAAATTTGTAATAGAGCTCTTCCCACCGAGCTTGGTACACGGTAACTCGGTGATCGGTAATTTTTGCCCATGTATTTTGTTTGTGTAATATTATTTTACACAAAAAAATACTTTACGATTTGCTTAAGTTTTTTACATAACGTTGGAACTTTCTCAAAAGTAAGAAGAAAATAATTTAATTAATGTTCACATGTTTTAGGTAATGTTTGATATGCGCAAGAAATTAATACAAAAGAGCAATCGTTTTATGGGCATATTGTGGGTCATTATTTACCAGACATTTTTTGTCGAGTGTTGTTAGTTATCTCGAAAATAACTTTCAGTTTAAAAACAACAAATTTGAATATTTGAATGGCTTTGCCTACAACTAACAATTCGTTTTTCTCAATTTACTGATTCAATTTAGATACTCTTTTTGGCGAATTCTTAGTCTTTCAAAGTTTTTGCGCAGTTGAAAAAATAATTTAAGCCATGAGGAAATACGGATGCAGTCCTTAAATAGAGGTCTCTTTCCACAGTTTGAATAAATATGTAATTTTGTTTTTTCCATACCACGTTCAAACGAAGCACCTGAGAGGAACTAACTTAAATATAAAGTTTACTTCCTGGCGAAAAGAGAGAAACCGACTTCTAATTAAAATTTTAGAAAGTGAACTTCAAATTAAAAGTAAAATTAAAATATGTATAATGTTTAGAGTTCTTTGACTATTTAAACACTGAAAGTGGAAATGATCTCATTATTGCTATTAAAAAATGTCATGTATATAAAATAATTTATTGGCTCCTGTAATATTATAAAGGTATCTCGTACTACATACTAATGTGTATACTCATTTTAAAATGAATACCACTTTTATTTTTTATGAACAACATTTTATTTATAAACGGGTAAGGCTTCCTCAAGTGGGCCCCGAATTTACCAAGATTAATATTTTTCAATGATATTCAGGCAGCGCCGAGTTTTTTAATCGAAAAGTACACTGTGTAAATTTAGTTGCAAAATTCCAAATTGTTTTTTTTATAAACAATTGAAAATTTTTGCAGTGTTTTGGAAATTTTTATTTTTCTTTGAAAGTAAGTGTCCGAATGAAAAATTTTTTTT
>NW_016159725.1:30786-39206 GCF_001687245.7 Rhagoletis zephyria
GGGTGCAGATTTAAAAAAAAAACATTAAATTATACAATGAAATTATTTGCGTTACAAAATTTTGTTTTGCTTTTCTTGGTAATAATAGTATAATCTTGGTAAATTCGGGGCCCACTTGAGGAAGCCTTACCCATACCAAGATATTATTAAAAGGTGACAGCGTTTCAAAGTATTATCTGCTACTTACATTCATACTGAAAAGTACTGATTTTTATGGCATGAAAAAGTCTAATGTACTGATTTCGCGCCAAAAAAAAATCTGGCAACCCTACGCACGAGGAACGTGCAGAAGAAAATGAATGGAGACGTGCCAATATTTCACAGGTTCGCACTGCAAAATCACCACCTCAAATTCGACAGAATATTACTAGAAGACCAGTCGTAAATGTTGAATTGAATCGCGCTGCTTTCGAATACGATTCCGCAATCGCCTACAAAGATCTTCGCTGCGTTGATATCGGTTATTGTCTGTCCTATGCCAGTATTGCAATGCATTGAAGTTTCAATTGAAAACCCCCGGCTTATGCTGCGCTGGTGGAAAGGTGAAACTGCCAGTTCTGACTCACAGGCTAAAGGCCAAAATACTGCTAATATAGGCAGTCACTGCCGCAGCAAATACAATACGGCGTTGTCAGTGACAGCTTTTTTTTGGCATTCCCTTTTGTTTGTTTACATTTTTGTTGTTGTCTTTTGGGCTTCAGTGACATGAACAGAAGTTGGCTGCATTTTACTTATGTCAAATTCAGCATGCGAAGTTTGCTGCGATGAGGGCAGTGGCAGCGAATTTAGAATTTGGGCTAAACTGAGCAGTACTGCCAGCTGCCACTGTTGTATTGTGAGTCGCTTCATTGGACACCACACTTTCTAAAAAACAGCTAATTTCGAAAAACTGCCACTGCGTTATTGTATTTTGGGCTTAACCTTATATTCGTGGCTTGCGTTTTTATATGCATGCCGTCGAATTCGTTTTTTTGCGTCACCCGAAATTGGCTTGCGTGCGTTTGCATTTTATTTCATTGAGCGAAACGTCAAATCTAAATGTCACGCAGAATAAAAATTGGAAATTGAGTTAGCTTCATATGAACGCCGTTCAATTTCGTGTTTGGCATTGCCGATCGGAATGCAAACGACGAGGTGACGAAATTTCAACTTGGACGTTACGTAAGTAGTAACGAGGCAATTTGGCGGCTGTTTTCATATCCGAGGCATGAACGTTACCCGGCTGTCGTACATTTGGCAGTTCATTTGGAGAACGGCCAGCGTGTCTACTTTGCGAACGCAAATGCAGCGCAAAGAGCAGAACGACCACTTGCGACAACATTGACAAATTTCTTTTCGAGATTCGAAAGCGATCCGTTCGCAAGGACTTTAATCTATTCGGAAATGCCACGCTATTATACATGGAACGCTGCATCGAAGAAGTTTCAATGCCGAAAGAAAGGTGATGCTGTTGCTGGCTTCATTGATGTCTGTTCGACTGATGCCCTCGGACGAATATACACAGTTCATCCACGCCAAGACGAATGCTTCTATCTTCGCTTGCATTTGGTGAACATTAGAGGCCCTACATTGTTCGATTCCCTGCGTACTGTGGATGATGTGCTGTGCGCCACTTTTCGGGAGGCTTGCCAACGTTTGAATTCGCTCGAAAACGATACACATTTGGACTCAACGCTCGCCGATGCAACTGTTTCTGCGCCAGCCAATCAAATTCGTACATTGTTTGCGATCATCATAGCTACATGTCATCCGTCGAACCCGACGGCATTGTTCGACAAATACAAGGACGAGATGACGGACGACATTTTGCACAAAGTTCGCACGACAACTTCGAATTTTGATCTCGAAATTAACAACGAGATTCGCAACGAAGCATTAGTTTTGATCGAGGACATGTGCGTGCTCATCTGCGGCAGTCTGCTGTCGACATTGGGAATTCTAGCGCCAAATCGTTAGCTGCACGATGCATTCAATCGCGAATTGCAATGGGAGAAAGATTATGATCAAGACGCTGTTGAATGCCGAACGTGTACGATTCGCTGATGAAAGTTGTGGACGATGGAACGGGAGGTATTTACTTTGTTACGTGGATGCATTGTTCGGTGAAGGCGAGGTGGCGCATAGGCATGCTGGCGGACCCTAGATAGCTCGTCGGATGCGTGGATGGTTACCACCCACCTTACCTACACCCCCATCAACAAAAAAGTTTCTAGTCATGCCTAGTTATGCTAAGTGCAGTGAAAAAGTAAGGTTGTGAAAGAAAGAGGGGAAATACAAAGTAACTTCTAAAGCAAAAAAAAAACTAAAATCGCAAAACTCGGAACAAATCCAATAATCCAGCTCAAACACCTCGCCTTCACCGAAAAATGCATCCACGTAACAACTTTTTCGTTGCTCCCGGTGGAACAGACAAGTCATTTGTCACTTCGTTGATTCTGGCAACAATCCGGTCAACATATCAAATTGTGTTGGCTGTTGCATTCTCTGGCATTGCTGCCACTTTGTTGGAAAGCGGTCGAACTGCACATTCTGCTTTTAAGCTGTCGAAGAATCTTCTCACGGTTGACCAGCCAACGTGCACGATAACCAAGAATTCGGCGACCGCGAAAATGCAAAATCATCATTTGGGATGAATGCACGATGGCGCATATAACTACAAGCTTTGGAGGCAGTTGACCGAACAATGAATGCTGAATTCTCGAGGCAACTGCTAGCGCTTGGCAATGGCCAAATTCCTGTTGATGTTCCGACTGGATTGATATCGTTCCCGGCAAATTTTTGTGAGTTCATATGGTCGAAGGAGGAACTCATCACCAAAGTGTTCCCCGACATTGCACAAAATTATAAAAATCTCGATTGGATTAGTGAACAGGCAATACTAGCAGCAAAGAATAAGGATGTCATAGCTTGAATTTTGTTATTCAAAGTCAAATCGCTGGAGAACTGCACTCGTTCAAATCCGTTGACAGCGTGAGTGACGAGGATGAAGCGACCAATTATCCGACGGAATTTTTGAACTCGCTTGATGTGCCAGGAACTCCGCCGCATAATTTACTGCTGAAGGTGGGATCGATCATAATCATGTTGCGGAATCTGCATCACCCGAAATTGTGCAATGGTACGCGGTTGTCCGTCAAGAAACTGATGAACAATGTGATTCAAGCGTCGATCATCAAGGGAAAATTTAAAGGAAAGGAAGTCCTTATTCCACGAATTCCGAATATTCCAACTGATCTTCCATACCAATTCAAGCGGATTCAACTCGAGTTCGATTGGCTCTTGCGATAACAATCAATAAATCGCAGGTCCAATCGTTGGAAGTCTGTGGGATTAATCTCGAATATCCCTGTTTTTCGCACGGTCAGCTGTACGTTGCCTGTTTGCGTGTTGGCAAACCGTCTTCGTTGTTTGTTTTTGCGCCGGAAAACAAATCGAAAAACATTGTTTACCATTCGTTCTCTACTGAGAAAAATTTCCGTTATTGGAAAAGAGGGCGTGGCACCTTCAATACAAACCGACTTTTTCATACTGCATACCTCTATAATTCGGTGATTCCTAAAATATTTTTTTTTTTTAGATTTTTTAGTATATTTGTATGAAAAGTCTAATATATAAAGATATCGTATCTCGGTTTTTGTGGTCGAACTCCTCCTTTTTTGTGTATATTTGGTAGGTATGATAATAGGTTGTAAAGTATGTTTCATACCGCTAAGTGAAGGGTGCATGGAACCTCCTATATAAACCAATTTTTTCACACTTTATATCTGCAAGTGTTCATTGTACTCGCGCATGGTATGGAGATATATTAAATCAATCCCATACTCTTACATAAAATTGCGGCTATTTTATATCGTATTACGTATCTTTCTATGCATATACACTTTTGCAAGGTTATTTAAGATGGTAATGGAAATATGCCTTCTGACAACCACCAAACCATAATATTAGAGGATAAATGCGTCACTGAAAATCATGAACGTGAACTGTTGGTGAAAAAATATTTCAACACAAAAAATTAATTTTGGGCGGGATGAAGTTCGCCGGGTCTGCTAGTCTTAATATATAAAAANATTTAAGATGGTAATGGAAATATGCCTTCTGACAACCACCAAACCATAATATTAGAGGATAAATGCGTCACTGAAAATCATGAACGTGAACTGTTGGTGAAAAAATATTTCAATACAAAAAATTAATTTTGGGCGGGATGAAGTTCGCCGGGTCTGCTAGTCTTAATATATAAAAATCCCGTGTCACTGGGTTCGTTTACGCTAATCTCCGAAACCGCTTAACCGGTTTCAATGAAATTTTGTGGGTGTGTATTGTTGGTTCTAACTTAAAAGATAGCATAGTTTTGAACCCGAGAAATAAAATTTTTTTATCGAAATTTTTTCTATACTTCTCACAACGTTCTTAAAAATGCCGTGTCGCTATGTTCGTTTACGCTAACTACAAACTGCCCATATCCGAAGCGGGACTTTTCCATTGTTATTCGCGGCTACGCTTCATATGTATGTTTATGTTTGGGAGAAATAGGTACGATAGCAACAAAATAATGTATGTAGTGTGTATTTATGTATACATATAAACATGCGCACATCAACATCAACAAAAAATTTACCGTTTGGACACCATCCAGTGTTATCCATTCCCCTGGCTGATGTTTGAGAGATCGTTTTTTTTTTCAAACGTAGTGAACATTAATAACAAACTTTTGTAAATTACGATATCAAATGAAATGTAAGATAAAATATGGGTCCTCACACCGAGCTCGGTAATCGGCAACTCGGTGTCCAGTAATTTTTTCTAATGTAAAATAGTGTTACACAAACAAAATGCATGGGAAAATATTACCGAACACCGAGTTACCGAGTACCAAGCTTCGGTGTGAAAACTCATAATATCTAGGATGGCAGCAGGACAACGTCTGNGGGTCCTCACACCGAGCTCGGTAATCGGCAACTCGGTGTCCAGTAATTTTCTCTAATGTAAAATAGTGTTACACAAACAAAATGCATGGGAAAATATTACCGAACACCGAGTTACCGAGTGCCAAGCTTCGGTGTGAAAACTCATAATATCTAGGATGGCAGCAGGACAACGTCTGCCCGGGCTTACTAGTCTGTATATAAATACGCCACAAGAAAATATTAAAATCCCTTTTTGAAGGCACCGTTCGCTCGATTCCAATGAAACATACACCAATTTGAAGGATATAACTTCCTCTAATCCAGAAATGTAAACCCCGATATATAGAGGGAGTAGCATCTGACATATAGGCTAAAATGTGAAAACCACTACATCTCTAAAACCAATTATGATGGGAAAGTGAAACTTGGCACGTATGCATAAGTTGTAAATACCCTACTTACGGCGAAAAACGGTAAGTACTGGAAAAGTGAGTGTGGCACCTCCCATACAAACTGAAATTCTCATATCGCTTTTCTCTGGAACCGCTTATGCCAACGTCCTGAAATTTGCCACAGCAACATTTGTTGTCAATACCGTACCTATGGCTAAGAGAGTAAGATTTTGGAAAAGGGGGCGTGGCACCGCCCATACAAACTGAAACTCTCCAAGCGCTTTTCTCTCGAACCGCTTTTGCTAACGTCCTGAATTTGACACAGCAACATACGTTGTCAATACCTTACTTACAGCGAAAATTGGTAGATTCTAGAAAAGGGGCCGTGGCTCCGACCATACAAACTGAAATTCTCATATCGGTTATCTCTAGAACAGCTTACGCTAACGTCCTGAAATTTGGCACAGCAAAATACGTGTCAATACCGTTNCGTTGTCAATACCTTACTTACAGCGAAAATTGGTAGATTCTAGAAAAGGGTTATCTCTAGAACAGCTTACGCTAACGTCCTGAAATTTGGCACAGCAAAATACGTGTAAATACCGTACCTATGGTGAAGGGCGGTAGATTTTGGAAAAGGGGCAGTGGCACCGCCCATTCAAACTGAAATTCTCATATCGCTTACAACAATAGTTGCGTTCCCCAACTTTTCTGTGTTAAAACCTGTAAAACTGTCAAANCGTGGCACCGCCCATACAAACTGAAACTCTCCAAGCGCTTTTCTCTCGAACCGCTTTTGCTAACGTCCTGAATTTGACACAGCAACATACGTTGTCAATACCTTACTTACAGCGAAAATTGGTAGATTCTAGAAAAGGGTTATCTCTAGAACAGCTTACGCTAACGTCCTGAAATTTGGCACAGCAAAATACGTGTCAATACCGTACCTATGGTGAAGGGCGGTAGATTTTGGAAAAGGGGCAGTGGCACCGCCCATTCAAACTGAAATTCTCATATCGCTTACAACAATAGTTGCGTTCCCCAACTTTTCTGTGTTAAAACCTGTAAAACTGTCAAAAAGCAAATGAAGCCAAAGGACGGAGTACGGGAACGCTTTCAGGTAAATTCCTGTAAATTCTTGCAACTTCTTGCGAGTTAGGGAACGCAACTAATGTCGACCATAGTTTTAAATGCAGATGTGTGCGTACTTGCGTTTTCGAAGCAGTAACGTCTGTAGCATCAAAAACGGGGCGGATTCATTGCGACAGAATCGCATAGATGTGTGGATGCCTTTAATCTGGAACCGCTTATGCTAAAGTTCTCAGATTTGACACAGCAACATTTGTTGTGAATACCGTACTTACGGCGAAAAGTGTTAGGTACTGAAAAGGGGGTGTAGCACCTCCCATACAAACTGAAATTCTCATATCGGCTTAATCTGGAATCGCTTATGTTAACGTTTTGAAATTTGACACAGCTACAAATATTATCATTACCCGACTTATGCCGAAAAGTGATATATGTATATTCGAAAGGGGCTGTGGTACCTCCCACTGAAAAACCTATTTCCATATCGCTTGTTTCTGAGAAGGAGGAGTGCACAAAGTTTTAATTTTTCCGATAGGTGGTGCAGGGGTAAAAAAATCCCATTTATGGTCCGATTTGCTTCAAGGACATAAACATAAATAAACCTGCCAAAAATATACCCGATAGGTGCCTGCAAAGTCGAGTTGTGGCAAATTCAGTTCCTTCTTTTTGTAAGAGATGATCTCTCGAACGGCTGTTCCAATTTTTTTAAATTTTGGACACCTACTGCAAATTTATGAAAATTCGACAAAATTTAACCAAAATTTTAAACTTTTAACCAAATTTTGAGTGTGCAGTTTTGTATTTCACTCAATTTCAGTACAATTAAGTGCAAGTTTTTTTCGCTTATGATGTTGCGCATTTTCTCCGTATAACGAATGGGTGAAGATAATTCTTCGGTACGTGTGTCACAAACACTGAACTTCTTCTAACCGAGCGAAACGCTTTTTATGTAATGTTTGTATGTGGCTGAGTAGGTCCCTGTATAGTTTAGGTTCACAACCTAAAACTCCAGGAGACGCTACTCGTATTTGTGATCCGATTTGACTCATATTCGAGATATGTATGTATTGGCAACGATAGGAGCAATACTATAATAAAAAAGATACGCAAGGTGGCGCTGGAGCCGATTTATTCCTAAAAATCGTCAAGTGAAGTCATTCGGAGGCACCAGGGATAAAAGTCAAGTTACCACCGTTAAATCAACCATCAGTACCATTGCGGTCCTTGCTTTACGGCGACTAAACAGAATAAAGACAATTCTTGATGAATGCTTACAATTGTAAGACATTAAGGAATTAGATTTCTGAGGACCAATGATACTCCCCAGTTTGGAAATTGCCACCAACTATACTATACAGAATCAAAGACGATTCACCATCGAACGGGGTCGTTGTTGCCGTAAGGACTTCTTCCCGGTATAACGCTTTCGTCAGATTATTTAAGACGGCAATGGAGGATATGCCTTTTGTCGACCACAAACCCAAACGTGAACCTTAATTGCTGGCGAAAACGTTGGACCAAATGTTTCAATAAAAAAATTAATTTTGGGCGGGACGAAGTTCGCCGGGTCTGCTAGTGTTGTATATAGTTAGAATCCTTGATTTTTATGGGTTTGGTTAAAGCACAAACAATATTCTTATTCAAACAAAAATACCAAACAATTTTGACTTGAAAGGCATTATGAATATTAAACAAGTAATTTTTTAGCAAACGACAAAACCGACTTCAATTCTCATATAAAAAGTTATGCGGTAACAAAGTTATGCGGTTACAAAGTTATGCGGTAGCATACATAAAAAAATATATACAGGGTGTCTCAGAAGTAACGTGCCAAACTTTAGGTAGGTGGGGGGATGAGCTCCCTGATAAACAAAAAATTTTCAGGTAAAAGTGTCACCGTTTTTGAAATATTTACACTTTTTGGAATTTAAAAAAAATCGTGCCTTTTCATGTGTTTTCTTTAACTGCAACTACAAACCGGGCAATACTTAGTAAATTTTTTATGTAAAATACTTCCAGATAGTTGCTT
>NW_016159725.1:40543-49425 GCF_001687245.7 Rhagoletis zephyria
GAATACCAATGGCACCTTTCGTACCCTTTCCTCAATGTTTAGCCGCCGTTGATCGCCCACCTAGTTACCTGGTTCAGGTAACCTTGACCCACATCAAAAAGGGTGTATAGAAATTGTCCCTTAACCAAAAGTTCCACATCATCTACATAGGCTATCACTCGACAGCCAACTTTTCCAGTTCCTCTAGAAGTTCGTTTACAACCGCAATCTAGGGCAGGGGAGAGAGAACACCACCTTTCGGAGTGCTCCCATTGACTCCCTCACTCCGTCGCGACAGTTCTGTCATAAAGTAAGCTTATTAGGTTGGTGTCAACCCCCAGATTATGAATATACTTGACTATTGCCTCTCGAGTGACATTGTTGAAGGCCCCCCTCGATATCGAAGAGGCCCCTACTGCATAACCTTCCTGCGTGAAGGCCTCCTCTGACGACTATACCACTGCGTGCAGGACGGTATTCACCGACCTTTTCTTGCAATAAGCATATTGAGCTCTTGAAAGACAGTGACTGATAGGCTTAAAATCCCTAGGAGAAACATGATAACCTTTTCCGACCTTCGGGATGGACGCAACACTGACTACCCTACAAGCCTTGGGGACGTACCTGGTCCTCATGCATGGATCCAACCAATTGCACGTCACCTTCAGCGCCCTTTGCAGCTGCGCAGATATGATGCCATCGGTACCCCGCGACTTTGAACGAATTTATCGCCCAGGTCATGTGACGAATGTCCAGAAGAACGGAAAAGAACAGGACCTGGAGGGAGATTCTGTAACCAGTTAGCGAGAATTTTCGAATCGCTGTCGCACTTTTTGACGCAAAAATATTTATATCATGCGTCAGTGCGATAGCGGACCAAAAATTGTCGCTAACTGGTTACAGAATCTCCCTCCCTAAAGTACAAAACATCGTAAAGAAGTACAATTTACTGTACTTCGAAATACGAAGTACAAGGGCGAAAAAAGAAGTACCGTACTTCCGAAAGAAGTACCGTACTTCCGAAAGAAGTACCGTACTTCCGAAAGAAGTACGGTTGGTCACATTAGGTATGAAGTAACTTATACCACTTTCACAATAAACACTTCATATATGTATATTAGGCTGGGTCGATTTTGTATGGGGGAAAATAAAAGGCATTTGACCTTATTGTAATAGTAATATTATGATGTCTTAGGTCTAAGCCAATTGTTATTGGCCACGAAAGATTAATTTCAAACTTATCTTTAGCCCGCGCAATTGAATCAAAGTGTATGAATTTTTAAAATTTAACTTTGGCTTGTAATATCTATGGTATGCGTTAATTATTATAAATAGGACGATATATCAAATTAAGGGTTATTAAATTTAGTATCTCACGTTCAGTTATAATTTTTCAATAAGTCTACACGTTTTTAAGGTATTAAGATAAAACTCACAAAAACTATAATTTTCCTTTATGAATTTTCAATTCTTCATTGCTTCAGCAACCAAGTGAAAAATTCAAAAAAGTGAGACGAGATATATTTCAAACGTTCTAATGTTTTCGGATGTTTATATAATATTAAGTGGGCCATGGGCCGATTTGGTCAGTTTTCAAGATTGTGGTGAATGAAGTCAAACATGTATTGTCAAAGATTACGCATCGTTTGATAAGTTAATAGTAGTTTGAAGAATATAAGTATTTAATACATTAACATAATACAATTAGGGTGAGAAACGCCCATTTTAAGTCCATTTATGCAGTCTTGAAAATTGTTCGCGGTCTCTAATTCTGCCGTTATATGAAAGTAGGGGACGTGCAATAAGTGTTTAGATATACATAAATATTTTAGTTAATTCCATGATGTGAAAAAGTGACTGTAGGTAAATGCAATAGTATTTAACATATCCTGGGAAATCCTTTTGAGGACTCTCCAATTGGACGATATTGCTTTGCATTTAGCTTGAACGAAAAAAGTCACTCCCTGACACCCTTTTCCGTAATCCGGCTCTTTCATTTAAAAGTTATTTATACAATTTAAGAGAAATTTTTTTAGAAAAAAGCTGGAGATCCACTTAAATTTTTCCATATAACTTTGGTAAATGTTACTCGATCGGTACTTAATAATTACCAAATTGAAGGCGAGACTTAATGCTACCGATTTTTGATAATAATATGATTAAATTCGCTCAGATTATAAACAAATTATTTTAAAACAAAAAAAATTTTGAACAAAGTTTTTTGTTATTTTCTTATATTTGCAATTTTTATATTGTATGCATGAATATAAGTAAACCAATTAGTGTTTCTAGAGGTTGTGCCTGTTCAGTGTTTCCAGACCCATTTGCATAAACAAAATTTTTCCACGATGTTGGAAAATAATGGCTTTTCTATTAGAGTTACCGAAATTGTCCCTATATTTGCAAAAATTCGCAAACTATAGCTAATATTAAAAAAAGATTAGAATATTTGGAACCAGCGACATGGCAGCATTCCAGCAATATTAAAGCTGTTCTTTACATCTTTTGAGTATAATCTAGTGCAATTATCAAGAGAACAATTCAACTTTTATTGAAAACAGATAATCTTGAGATTAACGATAAGCTAAAGGGCTGCGAGAAATGAAATTTGACTTTATCTTTTGCTTAAACGGATTCATTAGCTAATAATATGCACCAAACCATTTTGCCGATCCCAGAATTTTTAACAAGAATTGGTCTTATTCGACTAGTGTGCTGTGGGTTACTTTGCGGTCGATGCGCGGGCTTTTACAACTAAAATAAAATACTAATATTTTGCAGGCTTGTTGTTGACTTCATGATACAATATATTTTCACTATTACCAAGGGATCTGAGAAAAATTAGATTTTCGACCCGCCCTAATGTATATACCTGGACACCGGTGTATTCAGAGGAACTGCAAAGTTGACGAATCAACAAGAAAAGGTACGACCACTTCCATCCTTCCCAGAAAGAACACGATAGGTATGCCAATGGCCTCCCTTGAACAATTATTAAGGATCACACAGCTTAATAAGCAAATGAAGGGGGAAAACTTCTCTGAAACAGCAAGGATTCTTGGCGCTCTTTTAACAGAAAACGACTATTACGAACCACTGCCTAATTAGCTCACGCGACATAGGTTGAGAAGGATTAGTAATTCCGTATCTAATCACACCTCCACTATTGGCCTATGTGAGGGTAGGGCTCTACTATCTAGTTTTTTCCACCTAAACTAAGAGTTTTACTTTACAAAAAGTTTTTGCTTTTCAATACTATTTTTGCATTAGCCAACGCAAAGTGCTTTTATTTTATAAATAGAAAGTGTTTTCAAGTATGCTTAGAAGCGGGGCATTTA
The DNA here is from genome assembly GCF_001687245.7 of Rhagoletis zephyria. Lineage (NCBI taxonomy): Eukaryota > Metazoa > Arthropoda > Insecta > Diptera > Tephritidae > Rhagoletis > Rhagoletis zephyria. Next base: position 43,861 of record NW_016159725.1, read on the forward strand.
TTTATAAAACCTGCTTTAAAAGAATTATAGGTCTATAAGGTGTAGCATATGTTTCTATGTTTGTACATACGGAACATGCATTCGACTCCGATACAATAAATAATTTCTTCAAGAATGCAAATTATTTATCCAGTCATAGACTTTCAATTGATTATCGTGATAGATCTGTACATCGGCTAAGTGTACATTGGGCAGCGAAATTATCTGGTCTTCGTTAACTAGGGGACGATCTAATGGGAAGCCGAACGGCAGGCGGTCCAAATTCTCGGTGCCCATTCCGATTGTACACACTCTATTGACCAGCCCAAGCCCTTGCATTGTATGCACGACGTCTTCGCCCTGTGTGATTACTACAAGCATTTGCATTGGAAGTCCCTCGACTCTGCCACGTGGCAACAGCAGCCGATGAGGGAAGCGGCAATTTTGTCCTTGTATCCGATCCAACGTGGCGTCTACTTGACCGTTGAGTGCTTGCATTACACGTTTGTAAATTTCGCTAAATGGAGTCGTGTCGCGACTAGTCCAGCTGATGTCGTGGGATTTTCGTTTAATCTGGTTGCGTCCGGTATGCAGATTAGCAATATAAGCGTCCAACAAGATGAAGTTTTGGCGTTGATCGTTTAGTGACATACCGCGGCCAGCGGCATCAATCTTTGGTCCGAGGAGAGTGCGAACGACAACGCGTTGATTGCGATCTGAGGTAACATCAATTTTTACGGTGAAAGTTTTATGGTTGAGACGTTGTTGACGGGCGACTACCATTTTCTGTGATGCTTCTACGCTCCGAAGATCATTGAGCGCATTGATTAGATCTGTATCGCTGGTACCAATATAAGTTCGCAGCTTGTCAACTTTAACTTCATTGATGGTAATGCCATTCATTTTAATTTCTTCCTTGCGGTAACCTCCTAGCTGCTGTTGGCGTTGCGTCTCAGCGATGTGCACGATTCGTCGAAGGAAGTGCAATACATATGGATCTCCTGCGTTAATAGTTAAATGCGCCAATTTTTGAACGCCTCCATTAGCATCCTCTGTCTGCAGGATGATTCCACGCAAAATGTTTAAGATGTTCACATCTTGATCAACACCTTCCTTACCCATGAGTACGTCGGCAATCACGTGATCTATACTTCCTTTACCAAGAACATTCTGCATTTTCTCAGTTCCAATGGTGCGGAGCAATTCCTGCTCAATTTTCTCTTGCAAACGCTTTTCAACCTCATTTACTTTTTCGAGCAGAACTTGGTTCCGACGAGTATTGAAGCGAGAAGAGTCCGTGTTTTCCTGTAACTGGAGGTAATCCCTTAGGCCCAGTGAAGTACGTTCTAAAGTGATTCGAGCCACCAACTGCTGAAAGTTGTGCAAAATCAATTCTCCTCCACGTGTCCGCTCCCACCGACGTCTGTGGTTCAAAACTGAACCATCTGTTAAGCTACGAGGACTCCGCTGGTGCCACGTATCCGATCCAATGTCGCTGCCAGTGTCTTGAATGCCAATGTAATCGTCGTTGCCCCAGTAAATATATGGTCGTCTTATGTTATTTATCATACCATGGTGTTTCTCTCCACTCTTAGTTCCATTCTGCCTTTCGAATTGTGGTCCTACATGAATACCAATGTTTCCCATGCCACGAGCAACTGTAGTCCATATTCTTGGATTTTCCGCCAGCCTTCCATTGCCGATGACATTGTGAATATCTTTTTGATGAATTAAATTGAGCTTGGGTTGGCTCGTCCTCATGTGGGTGTTTACCTCTGGACTGTGCCTTTTCTCAGCTTCAGACCTCCATCGTTGTCCGCTTTGCTTCATAGACCAATTCAACTGGTTCATCCTTCGACGGCCCACTTTTAGCAGGCGTTCATTGTTGATATCAACTACTGGCAATTTCTTCAAATCAATTGGCATTCCCATGTTAATATCCATATTCAGACTATCTTCATTTACATTGTTTGGATTATAATTTTTGAACTCATTATGCACACTTATACTCTTCCTCTTAGTGGTATCCAAAAAACGCGAACGCACATTGACTTGATTATTATCGGACTGAACTCGACTCCAACCCCTGTTGTCGTCCCAATCTGTATTCGTGTCCAAGTCAATATTATTTTCCTCATCTCTGGAATACATTTTGCTATCAGCATCAGCATGTTGTCTGTTGCGACTAGCATACAACAAACGTTCATCACCGGTGGCTGTGAGAAGCTCAGCGCCAACAAACCGATCGGGAAGACCTCGGCCTCGGTCAACATGGATAAAGCTATCTTTATCAATATTCTCAGCATGGACATCTCTCGTGTCCTCGCCTACAATGTGAACGTCTTTTAGTCGAATGTCTCTTTCCAGCGGCGCCCCTTTATTTATTTTCAAACCAACGCGTGTCAAATCAGCTTTATTTGACCCTGTGGCCGACCATCGCATATTTTGCTCGTACTCAAATATGCACAAATCATTCATAAAATTGTGCATAAAAGATTGGAAACCCGCATCTGCGGTTAAGATACGAGCCTCACCTTGATCACCAGCTAGATTGGTCGGCTGAGTTACCGGCAAGACAATACGGTCTTCATCACGAACCGATACGTGCGTAGGTCTATTAATGCCACCCGTTTTTCTAGCCTGTATCTCCAATCGCATTTCTAGCCACGGCATCCACAGTTCTCTTCGGTCCAACGAGCTTACTCTACTGGCTGTGCTATGCAATAGTTTATTGAATCGAATCATATCGAGAATTCTAGGGCGGCGAATTCCCGTAGCGAGTTCATGGGAAGTAGCCAATTGGCTTAAATCGATGCCTTGAGCACGACTGATTACATCCTCGTCTATATAAAGCTTCGGTAAAATTTCATGTATGCCAGGCACAACCAAATTTTGAGTATCGTCTCGGTCTCGGATTGCTAGAAGCAATGAGTTTACTAGGAGAACTCCATTGACATGAATGCGAGCGTGAAGAATATTTTGTTGCAGGGTAGCCCAATCCCGGGAGCGTACTAACAGGAGATAAAGTCCAACCATTTGGCGCATATGTTCGTCTTTGGCTATGGTGAATATCTGTTGTTTGCCCAACAATTGTTTGTTACGACTCATTTCTATCACCTCAGCCATTACATAATCGATACCCTAGGAAAAACAATTTAGAAGTATTATCGCAAATTAAGAGAACGTGTGAAATTGAGTATACCCCGTTATAAAGATTCTCATCGTTAATAAGCTGTTCATATTGAGATGATAAAATCTGCAAAAAATCTTTGTTCACAATGGGCTCATTGACATGCTGAAGTACGTCCAACAGGAACTTCTGTTTCACTAGGTCCTCATAACTAATTTGCGAAAGGTGGTGTGTAGCTAAAGAGAATACATACATATGATAAAAATAATACGCTTCCATAGCTACATAAATATCGTCGTTTAAAGTACAAACCGCGTATAAAAAAATGCAAACCGCGTATGTGAGGCTGCATAAATTATTTTCTAGAGAGTAAAAACACCCACGTTTCAAAATGGTTATCTTTTTTATAAGGAAATCACATTGCTGGTTGGTATATTTCAGGACGAATGGATAAGGATTGTGTCACGAGATTGTGTGAGCAAATCCATTTTTTGGCAAAAAAATGTCGGTAAAATGGTTTTGCAGAATGACGATGCGCTGTTTGTACTTTTAACGACGATATGTATGTATGCATATGTATACATATACAAATTTTTGTGAGATAAAAAAAATTACCGCTTCCTCCAAGGTTGCTTTCATCGAATTCCAGGCTTTCCTCCTTCAGCTGGGCAAGATTAACCAGCACTTCGGCTGACGTGATACTGATCAGGTAGATCAGTAATGGAATGAATAATTTCATATTACTTGAGCTATCCGCAAAAGGTGTTCAGTTCTTATTCAACTTAACTACGAAGCGAGATACAAAGTGTTGATTGATGCAGTCGGTCTCGGATCTTTTATACCTAGCCAACAACGTATTTCCACAAATTATATGTAATAATGAATAAATAATATACATATGTGCGTATGTTCGAATTTGCTTTGACTCTTTTTTATTATCTTTCCGCTGAGATGCACACTGAACAAGCAGCATTTTTGTAAATATTTTCGCAACTCAATTTACTCTTTCTCCACGGTATATTTACACAAGAGCCAAAGTCAAAAATAATGGAACATACTGGGTTTTAAGCTCCATCTTCTTATCTACAACTTTAAAAATTGGTTTGGGGTTCCATGCTTATGCAATCCTATTTGGTATGTCATCATCTAAAGATAATCATTTCGGTTATATTTAGTTCAAAAAATTACCTATTTATTAAATTTCATNGGCTGCATAAATTATTTTCTAGAGAGTAAAAACACCCACGTTTCAAAATGGTTATCTTTTTTATAAGGAAATCACATTGCTGGTTGGTATATTTCAGGACGAATGGATTGAATGGAAGATTGTGTGAGCAAATCCATTTTTTGGCAAAAAAATGTCGGTAAAATGGTTTTGCAGAATGACGATGCGCTGTTTGTACTTTTAACGACGATATGTATGTATGCATATGTATACATATACAAATTTTTGTGAGATAAAAAAAATTACCGCTTCCTCCAAGGTTGCTTTCATCGAATTCCAGGCTTTCCTCCTTCAGCTGGGCAAGATTAACCAGCACTTCGGCTGACGTGATACTGATCAGGTAGATCAGTAATGGAATGAATAATTTCATATTACTTGAGCTATCCGCAAAAGGTGTTCAGTTCTTATTCAACTTAACTACGAAGCGAGATACAAAGTGTTGATTGATGCAGTCGGTCTCGGATCTTTTATACCTAGCCAACAACGTATTTCCACAAATTATATGTAATAATGAATAAATAATATACATATGTGCGTATGTTCGAATTTGCTTTGACTCTTTTTTATTATCTTTCCGCTGAGATGCACACTGAACAAGCAGCATTTTTGTAAATATTTTCGCAACTCAATTTACTCTTTCTCCACGGTATATTTACACAAGAGCCAAAGTCAAAAATAATGGAACATACTGGGTTTTAAGCTCCATCTTCTTATCTACAACTTTAAAAATTGGTTTGGGGTTCCATGCTTATGCAATCCTATTTGGTATGTCATCATCTAAAGATAATCATTTCGGTTATATTTAGTTCAAAAAATTACCTATTTATTAAATTTCATACAAACAGGAATTAAGTAATAAGCAGGGAACGGATTTTTAGGACCTAAAAACCTATAAAAAAGGCAAAATAAAATAACGAAATAGGCTGGGAAAGGCAAAATAAAATAGCGAAAAAGGCAGGAAAAGGCACTAGGTGTTGCAAAAAAGGCAAAAAAAGGCAAAACAAAATAGCCAAAAAAGGCAGGAAAAGGCTTTTTGCCTGCAAAATAAGGCACCTAAAAGACAGAAAATACGAACAACAATCAAAAACTACATTTATATTACAAGTAAAAAGAGAAAAACTATGAATTAGTTTCATTATATGAAAAATTTGTACTTTGAATCTTTGACTATTTTATCCTTTCGGGTTTCTAACTCATAAAACTTTAATCTGTATAGTTGTAGTAACATTGA
>NW_016159725.1:50986-59354 GCF_001687245.7 Rhagoletis zephyria
CTTCATTTTCATTGGCAATTCGGAGCGAGTTAACATGCGCGGAATTTGAGCAGGTGGGTTGCTTATCCGACTTGTAGCTGGATAACTCTTGGGGCAATCTTTGGTGATCGCGTGCGCTGTGCTGTGTTGCGCTATTATTTTTTGAGTTTGCGTATTGGTTTGGTGGTGATGATAGGGGACCACTTGCTCTTTATTTTGTGGGGCTGTGGTCTTTTGGGTATGACCACAGCTTTATTTTATTTGTCGATCGGGGTTGTTCGATTTCTTAATATTTTCTTTTGTGCTAGCCTTTTTGGAATGGCCTTTATTTGAATGAACATGCAGTAACGAGTTATGTCTTTTTTGACAATACATGCATTTGAATGGTGACTTGCACTCTGTCAAGGTGTGATTGAAGGTGAGGCCATTTCGGCATAATTTATTAGCTTTAACAAATTTTTTCGCCGTTGTATTTAGAATGTTTTAAATATTGGGCATTTTTTCACGGGATGTGGTGTGTTGCATAAATAGCAAGAAAACACCATTTTGGAATTTGTTTGAAAGGCTTTTGTGTTACTGTGGGATTTTATTAGAGCAGAGTGTTTTGGAAATTTCATTTCTACCCTTTCTAACACGTGAAACCTGGATAATAATCTGTTGGCTATTTTCTACGTGAATGCTGGGCAGATTCAGTAAGATTTGGATTTGATTGTCCACTAATTTATTTTTATTTTCGTAACGCTCGCTTAATGCTTGCCATGCGAGGTCAAAATTCTCGTCGCTTAGAGGGAATTGCTGACGATTTGACCGGCTTGCCCTTTTGTTTTATACCGGAGATGGTATAATTTTTGAGCGGATGATAATTGGGGGTGGTTTATGTAGACGGTTGTAAACATATCTCGGAAAGATTACCGTTCCTCATAACCACCGTGGAAAATCTCTGTGTCACATGGCGGGAGTTGCAGATACATGTGAAGATTTTCATCTGTGTGCAAATTCTGTGCTTCTCGGGAGTGAGAGCTTGGGGGGCTTATATCTCGGATCAATTTGAGTTGATCTAAGATCTTCGCTTTAGTCATTTCATAAGTATCAATACTAAATTGATACTTGCCTTCTGCCAACGCCAAAAAATCATTTGGAAGGTCTTCATAATCCTTTTGGAAAATTGAGTCATATGCGGCTTGTAACCGCGCCCAGAGATTGTCAATAGTTTTTTCTTTTATTTCGAGGGCCGACTCTGTGAATTCCTCTATGGGAGAAGAGGTGAGTCTGGCACAATATCTCATGAAGCCATCATTTTCAATGTTAAATTTTTGCGCACACGGGTCATGAGATTTTTTTTTCTGATTTCTTTGCTTCGTAGAAGTCTGAAGCTTTTCAAAGATCTTGGTGGAAGTTGCTTTCCTTGGAATTCTGGAAATAATTTTGGGCTTTGTTCAGTTGGCATATTCAATATTTGAAAATTAATTTGTACTTAAGTAATCTAGTACGTAAAGGAGACTCTTGGTTGAGCAATTTGTTGTTTATGGTGTTTTTGTGGACTGTATTTAAATTTGTGACCAGTGAATTTTACTACTGGGGTGTATTTTGTATTTTCGTTTTAAATGTATTTTTATATATGTATATCTTTTTTTTTGTGGTTTGGGTGTGTTTTTGGCAATATATATTTTTGAGAGTTCGTAAATCTGCAGCTGGGGTATTACCACCAAATTTACTGCTGGGCTCACTTGCTTAATATGTGTATGTATAAACTCCTGCGCAATTCCATTTAAACGGCCTAACAAGACATCCGATCGCCGCGCAAATACTTTCCCTCCTTTACTCTCATCGTTCGGGTCAAGTGTGAGTAAGCATAAACCAGTTTCTGCAAGCGTACGTAAACTACCGATCAATAGCAAGACGCGTAGAGTATTTACTTTGCCTTCCGCAACTACTGCGAGTAAAAAGTATTTGACAGTAGAGTACTCTACTGGTAGTACTTGAGTATTTTCGAAGAAAACATACATTTGTAGTCTATATATATAAACATGAAATGTTTTTCGTATGACCGCGATGCCTGACCAAACGGCTGAACTGATTTCAATTCTGTAAAAAGTACTTTTTTGGTTCTTCTGTGTGGAAGGTTTTTCGATTTTAAAAAATTTGGAATTTTTTGTTGTTGTTGCCGAAAAATGAAGAATTCTGAGACGTCACGATTTCACAATTTCATAGAGTTTTCAGTATATTGAATGTCACTAAACTACCAAACGGCTGGACCGATTTCGTTCATATTTGTGACATATGTCAGCACCTTGAAGGGAAATATTTCGACTAAAAATTCATCGCTAGGTGGCGCTGGGGTCGCGATATTCCTAAATATTTCATTTACTTGCCGATTTAGCTCATATTAAGAATGCAATTTAAATGCCAATTGAAAATAAATATTGGTACTTAAAACTTACATGATTGGTGGCCCCGGGGCCAAGATATCCCCAAAAATTATTTTACGCTAAGAGAAGGATAGATGTCTACTATATATTTGTGGAAGTATTTAATATGTGCCAGGTTGCAGTCTAAACGGACGGACAGAATCGAACAACCTTTTGACAAAGTATTGCCTATATAGAGCCTATAATAGTGTGCAAAAAATTGGGATCCGACAAGGGGCATGGCACCTCCCATAGGCGTGAAATTTTTTATCGGCTATAACTTGGGAACCATAAGCCCTACGAACTTGAAATTTGGTATGCAGGCACAGCTACGGTAGGTGCTTATAGTAAGGTGTATATGCATGAGTTTGCAAAAAGGGGTGTGGCACATCCCGTAGACGTGGAGTTTTTTAACAGATATAACTTAGAAACCATAAGTCACACGAACTTTAAATTTGGTATACAGACATATTTATGGTGGGTTCTTATAATAAGGTATATATAAATGAGTTTATAAAAGGGGGCGTGGCACATCAAATAGGCGCGGAGTTTTTTATCAGCTATAACTTCGACACCATAAGTCATAGGAACTTGAAATTAGGTATCCAGACATATCTACGGTAGGTGTTAAATAATAAGGTATTTATGAAGGAGTTTGTAAAAGGTGGCGTGGCACATCCCATAGGCGTGTCATTTTTTATCAGCTGTAACTTCGGAACCATAAGCCCCACGAGATTGAAAATTGATATGCAGGCACAGCTACGGCAGGTGCTTATAGTAAGGTGTATATGAATGAGTTTGTAAAAGGGGGTGTGGCACATCCCGTAGACGTGGAGTTTTTTATCAGCTATAACTTCGAAACCATAAGTCACATGAACTTTAAATTTGGTATGCAGACATATCTATGGTAGATGCTTATAGTAAGGTTTATATAAGTAAATTTTTTATCAGCTATAAATTCAAAAGCATAATTCCCACGAACTTTAAATTTGGTATCCAGACATATATGTGGGAGGTGTTTAGTATATATAAATGTGTTTGTAAAAGGGCGATAAATATGTGTTCAACTATTAAACCACTAGGATATTTAGAACTGGGGTTTTTTGAAACTTTAAAGTCTTTAGACCATTTTGAAATGGAAAGATTACATAATTTTTTTGATCCCGCGATGCTTTTAAACGAAACATGTGCATGTATAATGAATAAAACTACTTCTGAAATAAGCATTCTACCGGAAAAGTACAGCTATGCTAAAACAGCTAAGCGTATAGGAAGCTAAACGGAATCTACCATAGTAGACTAATTTTAATTTAAAAATTCTATCGTTACCTTAATCCACCTTATATTAATAATGGAACAAGATTTTTAGTACAGAAAGTGATGATCAATATATAGTAAATAGTTGAATAGTTTTCCTCCTCTAATTTGTGCTGAACTGAATATTTGTATTACTGTTTTATATTTTGATTTGTTTACCCCGAAGGACGTCGGGTGCTCTGCTAGTATCTGAATAAAACTAAGGACAGGAATGTAGTGGAGCGATGAAGAGAGCGGCGAGCAAAACGTCCCTGCAAGAACAGTGACTATCATTTGACAAATCATTTGAGTGGCAAGATTGATAGAGATTTCTGTCACTGGCTACCTACAAGTTTCTATCAAATTCTAAGGGGCATTGTGAAACATCTGGTGTAAACATTTGTGTACAAATTCTTCTGTCTTCCTCCAACTTATAGCCTTATTTTATGGTATCTTTTTAACCAACGCAAAATTTGCATATGTGTTAGTAAGATAAGTGAGAATGTGTTAGTTTCCATCACACAATTCTTGTAGGTACTTTCAACTAAAATGCTGATATACATAGTTAAGTACATATGCATGTATGTGCATAGATACCCTGCAGTAAAATTTAGAGACAGTCTGTTAAAGCGCTAGTTCTGCCCTACACATTTCAGAACTATCTCTGAACTAATGCAAAACGGCTGCAGAGAGAGACAGTTGAAACTTTCGGAGTGCTAGTTGCGCTCTGTTGAGAAGTAAATGCACAAACTCTCACTTCTTGTACAATACGAAAATAGCTCAGTGGGCAGACCTCCGGCTCTAACATCGTTGGTCGCGAGTTCAAATCGCGGCGGAGGCAGTTGTGATTTTCAGATTTAACAAATTTAAATTGTTGGTTGCCGCTTAAAAATTGAAGTGATAAAATTTAATATAAATAAAATAAAAGAATAAAATATTTAAATAAAATGCAATCTGTGAAAGAACCATATATGTAATACTTCTACATTGGCAGTAAGCTAACTTCTCAATGTGTAAGCATTCCGAAATCAAAGCGAGACAATCTAGTACCGTTTTTGTCAATGTATTGTGTACTTGAGTGCCGTTTTTGTATATGTGTTGTGTACATGTTTATTTATAAACGTGTGTGTTCCTTTTCTTTCGTACGTGTTTATTGATATATCTGTACTGTAGTGTTTTCGGACGGTACTAGCTCTTACTGCCAATATAGGAGTATTACATATATGGAAAGAACGGAAAAAATTAAAAAATTATCAAAAATCGAATAATAACTATTTTTTTTCATAAAAAACTTACTGTCGCAGATCTGTCCAAAATGGAAACAGTTCAGAAAAGAAAAAATATCCAATAATCTAGTTTAAACATTTTTTCTCATAAAAAACTAGCGCGATTTACTGCAGGGTATGTATGTGCATAGATACATATGTATATAAGTGTCCGCATACATTTTTTCTCGTCACTTGCTCTGTCGCTTCCAGCGTTGCCTCTAACATTTTTTCCCCCTACCAATTTTCTTCCCAAATCCGACGAAAATCGTTTACAACTTACCAAATAAATTTCAGTTACAAAAAAGCATTCAAGATCGACCTATCTCGGAAGCCAGTTCGAATACGCCCTATCTCAAAAAACTTTTCAAAAACGTCTTATTTCAGAATTCGTTTCAAAAACGCCCTATATCAGCACATTTTCAATACATTTTGAAGTTAGATATGTCTTTTTCGAATCGAATTCTGAAAAGGGGCGTTCTTCAACCAAATTCTGAGATTCAGAATCTTACTGAAAAACGCTTCATCTCAGAACGAGATTCAAAAACGCCCTATCTCACTTCAAAATGTATTGAAAATGTGCTGATATAGGATGTTTTTAAAACGAATTCTGAAATAGGGCGTTCTTCTTGAAATGTTTTTTGAGACAGAGCGTTTTCAGGCTGGCTGCCGAGATAGGTCGATCTTTCACTCAGCAGTCGATATGTACTTTGTACAATTTAAAACAAACAAGAAATAAATAAATGCAGATACAGTCTTGGGCACATAGATGAGATCATTTAACTCTATGTAAAACTTCAAGAATTTTAGAACAATTAACATTACTTTTCATAAACTCTTGAAATGTTTTTTGAGACAGAGCGTTTTCGGGCTGGCTGCCGAGATAGGTCGATCTTTCACTCAGCAGTCGATATGTACTTTGTACAATTTAAAACAAACAAGAAATAAATAAATGCAGATACAGTCTTGGGCACATAGATGAGATCATTTAACTCTATGTAAAACTTCAAGAATTTTAGAACAATTAACATTACTTTTCATAAACTCTTGAAATGTTTTTTGAGACAGAGCGTTTTCGGGCTGGCTGCCGAGATAGGTCGATCTTCCACTCAGCAGTCGATATGTTACTCTATGTAAAACTTCAAGAATTTTAGAACAATTATCATTACTTTTCATAAACTCAGCTTTCGTTCCAACAAAAATGTTAGAAATTTTAATATGATTATTTTCATTTTTAAAATCAGTATTAATATTTTTACTGACCGCATCTTTTTAATAAAGTTACTAAAAATTAAGAGATAATGTGCTTTGATAGTTGCATATAAGTATGGCAAACGAGAGCTTTCAGCTTGGAACTCTTTGTTAAGATTGTTAATTATGAGCAAAATATACGACAGAAATAAAAAGCAGCATTTGTTTTTGCAACACATTCCTTCAGTCAGGTCTGCAGATCGCATACCGTTTACTTCGTAAAAGCAGGAAATAACTACTATTCTTAACACAACGCTTTCTAGTGAAAGCCGTCGTGTTTGAGATATGGCCAAGATTTTGTGGGGTTTTACCGAACAGTAGTCCTGAAATTCCTTCAGTTCCCTCTCTGGACTGCGGCACAGTGTCTCAATGCTTTTCGGCATGCTTGAGCATGTGGCATGTGCACTTTATATAAAATAAATCGGTTTCTGCACTCAATAATGTTTTCAGCCCGCCCAAGTCCCCAGCCACAACATTGGCTCCCTCAGTGGCCAAACCAATTAGGTTTCTAAGTTTTAAAAGCAGGATTGGCAAATGTTTAAAAGTACAATTGGCAAATATTTATATGCAAAATTATGTTTGAAATTTATATATTTTTATAATTAAGAATTTAAAAACTTAATTCAACTATCCGACCAAAATCTTACTTTGCCTACCAACCTACCAAATGAAAAAGAAGCGACCAAATTCGGTCGGAAAAGATCAATAGTGGCAACACTGGTCGCTTCACTGCAGCAAAACCAAGTTGTGGGGAAAACCCTGACCATATGCGTACAATTGAAACCATGGGTTTGAAGATAGCGCAAATTGATGTGAAAAATTCAATTTCATATTAAATATATTTATGTATGCATGTACATATGAAGTTTCGATTTAAAAAAATCGGATAAAGTTTTTCTTTCGCCATTCATACACCTCTAATTTTAGTATTTATTAAAAAAAAACTCTGAAATTCAAAAACTATATCTTGCNTCAATGAAATTCAAAAACTATCTCTTGCATTTGGTTTTACTCAATACCGATTTGAGCTGTCGCACAGTGTTATCAAAAAAAAAAAGCTATCAATGGGTAGGTTCAGAAGGCGCAGCAGTTGAGCGCAACCGTTGCTAAAAAAAATCAGTGATCGTTATGCGTCTTCTGAACGACTTCATACATTAGCCGTCAATTTCAACTCTCAAAGGTACACACCAAAATGTGGTCTCAAATGATCAGAAAAATATTACGATCATCTAACACGCAACTATTCAGTTGATCAGAAGAACGCCACAACGCGTTCAGAAGGTGCAATCACCAGTTACTGAGCTGTTGCGCCTTCTGAACGTGCCCAATGAAAATTCGTTTCTCTTGAAATCAAGTTATATGGCTGCGTATGTATGTACATTAAAGTGGTCCAAAAATGTATGTAAAAAAAATAAGGTCGGGTTTTTAATGCCGCCACCCCCTAGGATTGTTCTATATCGAAAAAATATATACCCCTATTTTTTTATTTTGAAAAAAAGGGAGTACTCAAGCGCTCAAAGTTTTCCATATATTTTATATGGGGGAAAAACAACTTTTCGTAGAAATAGTGCAGAATTCTTGAAAATCAACAGTTTTCGATCGGAAAACTTTTCTTATCTTCAGGAGATTCCCAGTAATAATACGCAATTGTCTCTTTAACCATTTTTTCATAGTAACTATATTTTATAGGTCCTCCAAAACCCCTAGAAAATGCAATGGAAAAATCTTTAATCATAAAAAATGGTTAAATAAACAATTGGATATTAATACTGGAAGTCTCCTGAAGAGAACCACAGTTTTCCGATNATACTTAGTGATTCCATAAACAAAGGCCAAGATCCTGAAGGACAATTGAGAAAGGCAATGCAGTTGCAGAAAAGAGGTTAAAAAAAAGTGTCAAAATAATTACCACTTTCTCATTAAATTTAATTAAAAATGCAAGCCACCAGAGCTACCTTTTTTTAAAAAAAGACAAATTAATTTTTGTTTTATGCAATCCAGCACAGCTACCTTAATACAGTCAGTCAATAAAGTTTAGGTACATCGAATTTTTTACAATACGGGCAACTATTTTTTAAATATTTTAGTTTTCGGCAATTTTTTATAAAATCCCCAAAAATCAGAGTTCCAAAACTTGTGCAAAAATTAAGAAAATTCTGCAAAATTTCA
>NW_016159725.1:60881-75554 GCF_001687245.7 Rhagoletis zephyria
ACCAATTGTTTTTACTCATAAAAATTATTTTGTCTACATTTGACGATTTTAGTGAAGCCCTCTTATCACTAACAACAATTCCAGCTTTGCTAAAAATTCTTTCACTCTCAACTGAAGTCGCTGGAATGCATAAGATTCGTTTGCAACAAGATTTCAGTGATTCGTTATCACTTAGGCCCTAAAAAATAAGATAATTATATTTTTTTTACAATAAAAATTATAACTTAATATGCTTACATGCCAGTACTCAAGAGGATTACAATCTTCATGAAGATTTGGACTATCGTAATAGTTGCGAAGGCTTAAAATGGAGTCCACTCTATCGGTCCTAATTTTTTTGGCAATATTCCTCTTGAGAAACTGAAACAGTGGCTGGTTATGGCCTGGACTTTCAGTTGGAGTTGGCGGCTCGGTGTTCTCATTAGCTGGATGGACATTTTTGTTTAGAAGAGTTATATCGTTTTCCAGCCACTTCGTGGCTTCTGGCACATTTTGAGGTGAAAGAAAGCCCTCCTTCTTGAATCGAGGGTCAAGTAAAGCCCCAAATCTGGTGACTGTACGTCTTTCATACTCCAACGGTCTTCGTTTTATGCAGTCAATTAGAATAGCCAACATATTGAAGCCTTCTTTGGTTTCCAACTTGAGCTTTAAACCGTCCATGGTATCCAAGAGTCCACACACAATTGGAATTATGAGCGAAACTGTGACCGAGGTTGATGAAGATGTTTTCACCGTGGCATTATCAAACGGTGACAGCAATTTAACAATGTCGTTCAAAATGGCAACTTCATCCGCTGTCAGGGGTGCAGGTGCTTTTGGAGTGCCCAGTAAAACTTTTGCAATTGAGTCATTATAATTAAATAAAAATAATTCTTTGAATCATGCTAAAGGCGCTGTTCCACCTGGTGGGGACCTCTTGTTTTAGGCTATATACCTTGCCTGGCTGCTGTGCATTTCTAAACTTCGCGTATGCTATGTTGCTATTTTTGAAAAACGTAACGATGCGTTTACATTTTACAACGACCGGTTGAATGCAATCCAACTTAAGAGCTTCTTGAACTATTAAGTTTATAGTATGCGCGAAGCAAGGAAGATGTCGTTTTTGTAAAATTTGGCACATTTTAATCATTGTTTTGTCATGGTCGGTGACAACAGCGGAAATTTTGTGGTAAATGTTCCATTTATCCAGAACCAAGCGCACTGTGTCAGCAATATCTTGTGCTGAATAGTTGCTTTCATCTAGCAAAATATTTGTTGAAAGCACTGCTGATCGTAAAATAAAGGCTTCGTCTACAAAATAACACGTGATGGTGATAAAGGACTTGTTCGCCAGCGATGTCCACAGATCTGTTGTAATGGCAAGATGGTCAATTTTATCCAGAGTGGAAGACAACTTTGCTTTCCTTTGCTTGTCGTCCTAGACGGCACCTCATAGCGAGGGTCCGGCACATTTATTAATTTTCGGAAGCTTTTCTCATCGACAAGGCTGAAGGGTTGAATGCTACAGGCAACAAACTCAGAAATTGCGTTATCAATAGCCTTTTTGCGAGCAGAAAACTTATCATATTTGTTTTAAATGAATGGCAAAATGCTACCAGATGACCTGGGCAAATCACATAATTTGATAGAAGGATGCAATCGCCTGAGGTGATCTCTGAGGTTCGATGTGTTGCCGCTAGTTTTATAAATTTTTTCACAAGCTTTGCACCTAGCGCTCGTTCCATTTTTAATCTTTTCAAAAAATTTCCAAACTTCTGATTTGCCAATTCTGCTAGTGTTATTGCTGCATTCATCGCCAGAGTCGCTGACACTTCCAACGGTTGACATGTTTCTCTCTATACGAACTCACACATAAAAATAAATACGCACTATCAAATTTGCATGAAAAACTATAATTACCTCTTGGTGCTTTTTCCACGAATTTATCCATCCTTGCTAACCACCAACGCCAATTAAAATTCGGCTAAACTATAAAAAATTATGAGTTTATAACCTTCGCTTTAGTTTTTATATTTCCTGCTTACCACAAATCAGCAACGGATACATTTTCTTAAGATGGCATATCTTCTAAAAACATCGATAGTAAAGAAAACATCGATGTTTTCAAAAAAAAAATTAAAACATCGATACTATCGATAGTGCTCCGATGTTTTTGCAGCTCTAAGCCAACATGAATTTCAGTTTGTTTACAAATAAAACATAAACAAAGTCAGCTGGTGTGTCTTCTTCTTCCGGTTTTTGCAAGTGATGGCTAATTTCCTGTTCGTTTACTTTTTTTGCTTTTTCTTCTCTTTGAGAGAGAATTTTCGCTTACGCTCTTGATTTTGATTGTTGGCTAATTTTGCTATCGGACGCAACTAATAGTTAGTACTGCTGGGAGCGCAGAATCTAGGGTTGCCAGATTTTCTATGCGCGAAATCAGTACTTTAGACTTTTTCATGCTAAAAAAATCAGTACTTTTCAGTACGTTTTTATTCAAAGCAAAATTATGAATGTAAGTAACAGAAAATAATTTAAAACGCCTGAGTTCTTGTTTTTAACAATATTTTGGTATATAAGTAAAATATAGTTCATAAAAAATAAAAGTGTTATTCATTTTAAAATGAGTGTACACATCATTATACACAGGAGCCAATAAATTATTTTATATTTGTGACTTTTTGAATAGCAATAACACTGTACGGCAAACCCATTTCTTTTTTAAGAGATTGAGTCATAGGTAAGTAATTTCTCCGTTCGAAGTTCGAAATTGGCCCTTTGGTAAAAAACTATTTTAAATTACTGTATGTATACTACTAAAAAAAAACAAAAACATAGTCGTGGTACGCCCTTTTCTCTTATTTAAACGATATATAACTTTTTTTATGTTACAGGTGCTATAAGGGGTCAAAGGTCGGGTCTTCGAAAATTTCAAAATCTTATATTTCAAACAAGTTTGAACTGATTAAAAAAATTAGTATCGCCACAAACGTGATTAAACCCGCTTTCTTCTGATATGCAATTTGTATACTTCGTATTTATAAATCTGAGAAAAAACATTTAAAAGGAAAAAATACCTTTTTTTTTATAAAAAAACAAAAATTTTAATAAAAACGCCATACGACGTCACTAGTAGTTCATAAAATATAAAAATGTTATTCATTTTAACATGAGTGTACACATCATCCTACACAGGAGCCAATAAATTACTTTATATTTAGACATTTTTGAACAGCAATAATGAGATCATTACCATTTTCAGTGTTTAACTAGTCAAAGAATTCTATACATCTCATTTTAAAATTACTTTTAATATGAAGTTCACTTCCAAAAATTTTAATTAGAAGCCGGTTTCTCTCTTCGCGCTAGGAAACTAACTTTATTCTTAAGATCGTCTCATAATGTAAAAAAGTACCACTTTTTAAGGAGTTCTTCTATATTTCCTCATGGCTTAAATAATTTTTCAACTACGCAAAAACTGTGAAAGACTAGGAATTCGCTAAAAAGAGTATCTAACTCTATGTCTTGTATGCAAAACTCTTTTACAGAGTCAGTAAATTGATAAAAAGGAGCTGTAAGTTATAGGCAAAAGCCATTCGAATATTAAAGTTTATTGTTATTAAACTGAAAGTTATTTTCGAGATAATTAAAAACACTCGAGAAAAATTTAAGCTTTCTTTTTAAATAATTTAAGCTCCATCATATTATCGCAACTGGTACGTAACGACCCGGCGATATGCCCATACAACGATTGATCTTTTCGTTGTATTAATTTCTTGGGCATATCAAACATTATCTAAAACATGTCAACTATAATTAAATTATTTTCTTCTTATTTTTTACAGTACAGTTTAAGGAAGTTCCACCGTTATGTAAAAACCTTAAGAAAATACTAAAGTATTTAGTTTGAATAGAAAATTCAGTACAAATCAGTACAAATTTTGAAAAATCAGGACATCAGCGTACTGATTGAACAAATGAATAAAATCAGTACAAGAGTTGAAAAATCAGTACTGTACTGATAAAATCAGTACGTCTGACAACCGTAGCAGAATCTATCTGTATGTACGTATGTGCCTATGGTTGTGCAGTTGCAGTATACTGATAGCTGCACTGCTTGCGGGGGTGAAGAATAGGGGCAAAACGTAGGCCAAAAATATTTGTTAGGAGGTGAGAACATATTTTTAACAGCTGTGCTTTGGAATGCACGCTAATTTGGTTAGGGCAGGCGCATTGTAATTATGCGCAAATAGATCGGGTACATATAAGTAGGTAGGAAAAGGGATCACCATGCATGTATGTACTTATGTATATACATCCGTATGTACATATATCCAGCCGCTTTTTTTGGTAAGTTGAACTGACTTGATATTTTTTAATACGTATGTTTGTGCGTATGTATATATAGGCGCTTACTGGGTGAACTGAACAGTTGAAATTAGTTATTTCTGTGACAATAGAGCTGAGAATATTTCTTTTGTTTTTATATCTATATCTGTGTTCGTATGGAATAGTAGCTAATGTCGGCAAGCTGGCTTTAGTATAATGCGGCATTCCCTTCATTCTTTAAACGACAAAAATTTTTTTGATGAGACTTAATAAGAATATTGACTTGCTAGTATCGGAAGTATTTATGCACGTTTATTTGCCAAAAGTTTTTCAAAGGCTCGGCGCCAGTGAGCCATTCGCAATCGTGTGTNTATTGCCTGGATTAACATATAGAATACTTTTTTTCTGAGAGGTGGACCAGCGACCAATCTATTCGCAAAAATCTTAGTTATGGTCAGATTTGCTTGAAATTCGGCACGTAGGTAGCTTATTGCACATAATAACATATATGATATTTTTTATGATAGGTGGACCATATACCGATCTATTGGAAAAAATCTTATTTATGGTGCGACTTGCTTGAAATTTGGCATGTAGGTAGCTTATTGCCAGGATTAACATACAGGATACTTCTGTTAGGAGGACCAGGGACCGATCTATTCGAAAAAATCGTAGTTATGGTCCGATTTGCTTAAAATTTGGTACGTAGTTAGCTGTTCGCCTAGATTAGCATATAAGGNGGTGCGACTTGCTTGAAATTTGGCATGTAGGTAGCTTATTGCCAGGATTAACATACAGGATACTTCTGTTAGGAGGACCAGGGACCGATCTCTTCCAAAAAATCTTATTTATGGTCCGATTTGTTTGAAATTCGATGCCCGCATTATAGATATGCGTAGAATATAATTGAGTCATTGTTTTACAGTTCGAAAGATGTTTAAAGGCACCGCAAACATGCGGGTATACTTATTACCAACAAAAATGGAAAAAATATGATGCAGCAAATGTTAACTATATTTTTGACAGATTTTTTTGTGCTGATTACGAATCTGTAAGCATAGAGTTGNAAGTGGACCAGGGACTTATCTATTCGAAAAAATCGTATTTATGGTCCGATGTGCTTAAAATTTGGTAGCTAGGTAGCTTTTTGCCTAGTTTAGCAGATAGAATGCTTTTTTTNTTACGAATCTGTAAGCATAGAGTTTCCATCAGCTCCAGATTTAAGAAAAACGAGGTCAAAGTGTCAAAAAATCGCATTGTTTGCAATATTTGAGAACCTCTAGCAAGGAAACAAAAGGTGGTAGAACGGCTGTACCGATTTTTATGAAATTTTGGATACCTACTACAGACTTTCGATATACTAAGGGAGTGTGGCATCGCCCATATATATCGAATTTTTCATGNTTTTCTTCATAATTGCTGCTTCCGTGGATATTGCAACACACGGAATAGATGTAATAATGCAGCTATAGGAGCCACCTCATACCACAGAATTTATCGGCCGCCTATTTAAATAGTAGGGCTCGCTGGAAATATGTACATGAAGATGTATGGAGGTGCGCAAACTACACCAACTTAATCGCTCCGACCAATTAGTTGTGGTGCAATGGAAAGACTAGCAAGCCTAACTAAATCGGCGGCCGATAAAGTCCGTGGTGTGCGCTGGATCTAAAACATTTAAAACAAGAAATATTGCAGTCACATTTTCGTATTTAGGATTTTTATTCATGTGATTAGCAGTGGCAAGAATGTATGTATTAAATACGTATATGCATATTAAAAACGAAGTGATCAGTTATCTTCTATTTATATAAAAATGGTGTGAAAAATGTATAGTAATTCATCAATTGAGAACGGTTGGGCCGATTTGACAAACATTTTTTTTTTAGTTGTTCGTAATTGCCTGGAGAAGGTTCTTACAAAAGAAAATTTTGGGAAAACCCTCCAGGAAAGTTGTGAAATTGGAACAATGGAGATTTGTGTGTAATTCCTTCGGAATGGTTTTTGAATGTAAAAATAGAAAATTCTAACTGGAAAACTCGGAAAAATCCGGAAGAACGCGAAAAATTTGATTTTTTTTCGACGAAATTTTGCATTTTATCCCATGATTTGAAGATTTTGGACGATGTAAAGGTGGAAAATTGGTTGTGAAGCTTGGAAAATTTCGGATAATTGTGAAATTTATTGTGAGCATGAATCAATTGGGAAAAATTTTCTCCTATGTTTCATAACCGATTCGAATGACTGCTGCGTTTTTGGAAAGGTGTTTAGAAGGCGGAGTGCACAAAGTTTTAAATTTTGCGATATGTGGCGCAGGGATCGAGCTACGCTGAAAAACTGTATTTAGTACGTAGGTAGCCTTTTGCCTAGATTAGCATATAGGATCAATTTTTTCCGTTAAGTAGGCCAGGGACCGATCTACTCGAAAAAATATTATTTATGGTGCCACTTGCTTGAAATTTGTCAAGTAGGTAGCTTATTGCCTGGATTAACATATAGAATACTTTTTTTCTGAGAGGTGGACCAGCGACCAATCTATTCGCAAAAATCTTAGTTATGGTCAGATTTGCTTGAAATTCGGCACGTAGGTAGCTTATTGCACATAATAACATATATGATATTTTTTATGATAGGTGGACCATATACCGATCTATTGGAAAAAATCTTATTTATGGTGCGACTTGCTTGAAATTTGGCATGTAGGTAGCTTATTGCCAGGATTAACATACAGGATACTTCTGTTAGGAGGACCAGGGACCGATCTCTTCCAAAAAATCTTATTTATGGTCCGATTTGTTTGAAATTCGATGCCCGCATTATAGATATGCGTAGAATATAATTGAGTCATTGTTTTACAGTTCGAAAGATGTTTAAAGGCACCGCAAACATGCGGGTATACTTATTACCAACAAAAATGGAAAAAATATGATGCAGCAAATGTTAACTATATTTTTGACAGATTTTTTTGTGCTGATTACGAATCTGTAAGCATAGAGTTGACATCAGCTCCAGATTTAAGAAAAACGAGGTCAAAGTGTCAAAAAATCGCATTGTTTGCAATATTTGAGAACCTCTAGCAAGGAAACAAAAGGTGGTAGAACGGCTGTACCGATTTTTATGAAATTTTGGATACCTACTACAGACTTTCGATATACTAAGGGAGTGTGGCATCGCCCATATATATCGAATTTTTCATGCCGTATATCTCTGGAAGTATTTGTGGTAGTGTCCTGGAAATCGGTATATAGATTTCGGGGCTGCTGGAAAAGGGGGCGTGGCGATTTAAAAAAATATTGAAACTTTTACCTATCTCTAAATACATACACCCAGAATACAGTGTTTTTTTCTTTATCATAATAAATTTTTTTGTTAGTTTTCTATAGAAATATAGTTCATTTTGCATCAAATGGCACCAAATTTTGAGTATGCACTTTTGAAGTTGACTCAATTTTAGTATCGTAAAGTGAAAGTTTTAAAAAGCTATAAGTTAGCATTGATTTTTGAGAACTTTTTCGCTGATGATGTTGCGCATTTTCTCCGTATAGCGAATGCGTGATAGTTTTTTTTTGTATTAGAAACATGCCGAAGAGTGTCAGTATGTAAAATAATTATTCTGGTGGGCGAACTCCTAATAAACGATCGAAACGGGTTTAATGCATTTTTTGTATGTGGTTGAGTAGGTCCCTGTATAGTTTTACAACTTAAAACGCCAGGTGGCGCTGCAGTCGAGTTATGACTCAAAATCGTATTTGTGATCCGATTTGACTCATATTCGAGATATATATGTACTGGTAACGATAGCGACAATATTATTGCAAAAAATATGCGCAAGGTGGCGCTGAAGCCGAGTTATTGCTAAAAATCGTCAATTCGGAGGCACCAGGGATCAAAGTCAAATTACTCCCATTAAATCAACCATCAGAACCATTGCGGTCCGTGCTTTACGGTGAACAAACAAAATGTAGACCAATGATACTCACTAGTTTGGAAATTGCCACCAACTATGCTATACAGATTCAAGGACGATTCACGATCGAGCCGCAAAGACTTCTTCCCGGTATAACGCTTTCGTCAGGTTATTTAAGACGGCGATGGAGGATATGCCTTCTGTCGACCACAAAACCAAACGTGAACGTGAATTGCTGGCGAACGTTGGTCCAAATGTTTCAATAAAAAAATTAATTTGGGCGGGACGAAGTTCGCCGGGTCTGTTAGTAAATTATAATTTTAGTGTCAAATCGTTTTGTTGTTTTACTGTTAAATCCAAATGTCCAAGGAAATTACAAGTTTTCTTCATAGTTTCACAATATAGGCGGCAATTTTGTTTTGCCAAGTACAAATAAGCCGAACCCTAATGTATATATCGCACGCGTTCTTCAGAGGTGTACCCACTAATAAAAAATTTTTCATTTTTGATATCTATTATGTACTACATAGAAATGCTCTTAAATAGCTTCTTACAAAAGTATAAAAAGTATTTTACGGTAGTTTGTTGCAAAATAAGACTAATCTGTACAGTCTTAAAATGGGAAATTGTTGCGAGTTCCTGTGCTTTTGAAGGATGTGGGCTATATGCCGATGGAGATACGCATGTCTGTATGCATGTACATATATATATATAGTATGTACAGTATATTCGGTTTAGCTGCCTTTTCGCTTAGGTGCATTTTCCGCTTACGTGCCTAATTTTGTCAAAATACTGCTACATAAAATGGATTTTGTACGAAATTTTCACTTTTCTGTTTAACAGCCTTGTTTTTGAGTAAGTTTTCTTCGATTTGTACGAAAAATACTTCGCTTACTAGCACAAAAAATTTTTAAAGCTCATTTTTGCTTGAAACATATCACTCTGTTTGCGAATCTGTGCGATTACAATCATCTGAAATCAGTAGTGGCGATGAAGACCCAGAACAAAATAATAATACCCCTCTAGTAACTATTGTTAAAAAAATTCAAAAAAAACAATATTGGAACAAATTTTAAAATTTGAAACACAACAAATCACAGTTTTTGTTTTTCCACTTTGCTGCACATTTCGCTTAAGAGCACCAAACCATTTGCAGTGGTAGTAATTTCTGCTAAACGGAATATACTGTAATTGCAAACGTAATGAATGGAAATTATATATCGCTAGCTTAGAGTGAAAAGTTGCTAAGTCCACTTTTTATGAAAACTCATATTTTGATACAGGAGGCGTGAGAAACTAAGAATGCATCGTTTCGAAAAGGGTAAAAGTCCTTGTTCATGTTTTCCCGTTTATATTGATTGAAAGGAAAATTTGCTAAGTCCAAAAAAAGCTCCGAAAATTCGATAAGGCTAAAATAGTACGAAATCTTTGAATAAAGATCGAATCCCTTTGATTCGTACAGAGTTTGTCTTTGCTTTAAGCAGGCAAAATGTTGTATTCAAAGTTTTGCGAAATACTTGAAGAAAATGGCTATAAGAAGTTTTTTTCCTCTCCTGTACAATTTTCAAATAGGGACTTAGCAACTTTTCACTCTAAGCTAGCGATATGGTAAATTTTTTTTCCATTTCTTGCTCTCTCATAATAAATTGTTTTCCACTTCTTTCCATGGTACAATTATTACAGGTATTGTCTTCACATCGAAATTCGTGCTCCCTTATTTTCATTTTGACGCATTTCAATATTGATTCTTTTACTTTTAAGGCGCTGGTTTAATGCAGGCCTGCTTTGCTTGCTTCGCTTTGAGAACTGTCAAAAGTTATTATTGCCGTTGACTAGAGCCTTTCATCTGATATGTTGCTTTTGGACAATGTGTGCGATATTGAGTTTATAGCAGTAAAACTTTCATTCCGCAGCTTTAGTCTATTTATTTGTTGTTCGTATATTCCGCCTCGATCTGATATGAATGTTTATAATCATCATAACTCAGCTATACAAAATTTATATTCTCATTTGCGAGATAAAGATCGCTTAGTAGTTCTTGGTGACTTCAATTTGCCATCAATAAGCTGGATTAATATTAGTGACTTAAACTCTTTGACTATCACCAATCAGCATGACTTTCTTCGATGTCTGCTAGATACATGTCTCGTACAGGTTAACAACGAATTAAATTGCAAAAAAAAGATGCTGGACTTGGTATTTGTGGACGATTTGGCGGCTATTGCTCTCACTAAAATTTCTCCTCTATCCCTTCCAGAGGATCCTATACATCCTACGCAGGAGATAGTACTTGATATTGCCCAGCCACTGGTTACTGGTGTATTAAGAGTAGAACCTAGACCTCGTTCTCGATGTTTTCATAGAGCAAACTTCATTAAGCTTAATGAAATGATTTCTCACCACGACTGGTCTGATCTTTACGCCTGCATGGCGTTGAGACAGCAACTTCTATATTTTACAGCTCACTTGATTGCTTCTTTGACAGCTGCGCCCCTCTTTGTTATGTTAGTGTTGGAACGTGTAAGCCGCCTTGGTTCTCTAGACAACTTGTGAGGCTTAAAAACATCAAATCTGGGCTTTATAAGCGTTTTAGGATATCTGGAGTAACTCTCATTGTCTAAATCAGCAATGTTATAATGACTACTT
This sequence comes from Rhagoletis zephyria, assembly GCF_001687245.7. Classification (NCBI taxonomy): domain Eukaryota; kingdom Metazoa; phylum Arthropoda; class Insecta; order Diptera; family Tephritidae; genus Rhagoletis; species Rhagoletis zephyria. The sequence continues at coordinate 71,743 of NW_016159725.1, forward strand.
AGCCCGCTGTAAAATTTAATTTTCCAACAAAATTTCTGGATTTCCTTAAATCGACCTATTCACCTAAAAGTTTTCGATCTGGTCAGTATCCGTATAATTTAGCTCATTCTAACTGCATTCTCAACTCATAACTCTCATTGTCTAAATCAGCAATGTTATAATGACTACTTAGCCCGCTGTAAAATTTAATTTTCCAACAAAATTTCTGGATTTCCTTAAATCGACCTATTCACCTAAAAGTTTTCGATCTGGTCAGTATCCGTATAATTTAGCTCATTCTAACTGCATTCTCAACTCATAACTCTCATTGTCTAAATCAGCAATGTTATAATGACTACTTAGCCCGCTGTAAAATTTAATTTTTCAACAAAATTTCTGGATTTTCCTTAAATCGACCTATTCACCTAAAAGTTTTCGATCTGGTCAGTATCCGTATAATTTAGCTCATTCTAACTGCATTCTCAATCCTGTTATTGATCATAATATTATTCTTCGTAGTCTTCAAGCATTGAAGCCGATATTTTCTCCGGGTCCTGATGGTCCCATCCTAAAACTATTTAAATTACCACTAGAATCAGCGTCATTTCCATCAATTTGGAAGCAATCTTTTATTATACCTCTTCATAAAAAGGGTAGTAGGTCAAATATTGCAAACTATAGGGGCATAACTAAGCTTTCAGCTATTCCTAAAACTTTTGAACAGATTATTACCTGCCAACTTCAACACCTGTGCAGTTCTTTGTTATCACCTTGTCAGCATGGCGTCGAAGATCAACCACTACCAACTTGTTTGAGCTTACTTCTTTAGTAATTAATGGATTTTTAAATAATAAGCAGACTGACGTGATCTACACTGATTTTAGTAAAGCATTTGACTCTGTCAATCATGAGGTGCTTATCCATAAACTACATTTACTGGGTTTTCCTAAACGCCTATTAATATGGCTCGCAAGCTATCTTTCAAGCATAACTCAAAAAGTTTTGTTCAGGCATACGCTTTCAAAATCGATTGATGTCACCTCTGGGGTGCCTCAAGGTAGCCATTCGGGTCCATTACTTTTTACCTTGTTCATAAATGACTTACCACAGATTATCTCTCACTCCCAAACTCTTATGTACGCGGATGACGTGAAACTTTGTTTCACGTATTCGCCTTCAGACGGGCCTTGTTTTGGTTGTCTTCAGGACGATTTGGATTCATTTCATAGCTGGTGTTCATCAAATCTATTAGTTTTAAACTGCTCTAAATGTAAGCACATGACATTTCATAGATTAAAGCCAGTTTTGGCAACTTATAAAATAAACGGTATTTCTTTAGAGCGTATATCTGTTATAAATGATCTTGGTATGCTTTTTGATCCAAAATTAAATTTTAACTTGCAAATATCATCGATCGTAAACAAAGCCATGGGTGTACTTGGATTTGTTAAAAGGTGGGTTAAAGAGTTTGAAGATCCGTACGTCACGAAAATTCTTTACACATAGTTGGTCCGTCCAGTACTGGAGTATTGTTCGTGTGTCTGGTGTCCTCGATACCAAAATTATATTAAGCGAATTGAGTCAGCTCAAAAGCAATTTTTAATTTTTGTATTACGTGGACTCAAATGGAGATCAGATCTCCGTCTTCAACCTTATAAAAATAGGCTCCCTATTATTAGTTTACCAACTCTTGAAAATCGTAGAATATTACTCGGGGTAATGTTCCTCCATAAGTTGATAATCGGCGGGATTGACTCGTCTTACCTTGTTAGCCAACTTAATTTTGCTGTTCCTGTTAGAACGTCTAGACACTTTGTGCCTTTTCGTTTATCCCTTTGCCGTCTAAACTTTGCCAAAAACAACCCGCTGCGTAATTGGTGTTCACATTATAATGATTTGTATAGCTGTATCAGTATTGAATGTTCGTTTACTGCTTTACATAACGCAATACTAGCGCGTCTAGCCTGATATTTTAAAAGTTTCAGTGGATTAAATGAGGCGCTCAGCGCCAAAACGGCCTAACCCTCATTTTCAAAAAAATCAAACTGACTATGCTGATCTAACCGGAACCTTTTGAAATAGATACTAAAAAAAACTCCCTATTGCATAGTATAATACTAGGTTATACTACCTGCTGAAAACTGTTTTCCTCTATGCAAAGTTCAAAAAAATGTGGATGCCATAATGGCCTAAGCCGCTTAGGCCAAATCGAATCCTATAAATAAAAAATATGTGTGGGTTAGGCCAAAAACGCATGTTACGTTTTAGTCAAGAGTATATTCGAAAAATAAATCAAGTAAGCCATGGGTTCTCAAATTTTTGAATTGAATTTTGTTGTTTTCGTCTCACGGCATCATGTGTCAAATTGTTGTGTTTGTTGGGCAGTTCTAGCCGCATAAAGCTAAAACATTGTACATGTTCGTTTTGTTTTTGTCCTACTGACACCACCTGGTATAAGTTCGCCTTATTATCAGTTTTTTTAATTGAAAATGTATTAGCAAGAAAAAAATAGTACATGAATAAACATGTCTGATGCTGACGCGATGAGTTTAAAAGACTTCGAAAATTCTGGATCGGAGTACGTCCCAACACCAAGTGGGTCATCAATTTCATCGCGCTCTTCCGAAGATACATTGCCAGGGCCATCGGGACTTGCGGCAACAGAACCCAGATCGGAATAACAGAAAATAAAAGCAGGTCAGCTGAACCAGATATTGAAGTTGAAAGCAGCAATGAATTCAAAATATCTACTAGAAAACGGATTGCCAACAAAGCTAACTGGAAAAAACACGTAAGTAAAGTTCAGAGAAATTCCGGAAAATCTTGTAAAACTGTGAAAGGAGTTATGAAGCCAGCTAAAACACTTAATGCACTTGAATGTCCATGTCCGTTAAAATGTCATCAGCATTTCAGTGAGAATAATTTGCGAAGTATTTGTGAAAATTTTTATAAAATTGGTGATCATGATTTGCAAAATGCTTATTTATGTGGACAAATTGCAGTAATTGAAACAAGAAGATCTTATAAGAAGTCTATTGGCGAAAGCCGAAGATCTAGTACAAGAATTTACAAACTTCCTGGAGTAAATAATGTCGGAATGCATGTCTGCAAAAGATATTTTAAGCAGATCTTACAAATAAGCGATGGTCGTATTACACGTGCACTTAAGCATAGAGCACCAGGAAGTGGCACAACTACACCAAAATTGGACCAAAGAGGAAGACACTCACCTCATAATAAGACCAGCGTTGAAGCTGCAGAAATCGTGAAAGAATTTATCAATAAATTTCCGTGGTATAGCTCCCACTATTCAAGAAATAAGAATATTCAAAGAGAATTTCTCGGACCTACCTTAAACATATCGATTATGTACGAGCTGTATCGTGGAACTGTAGAAATTGATAAAGTTGTATCTAAATTCGTTTTCCCCAAAATCTTTTCAGAAAACTTTAATTTGCATTTTCGAGCTCCGATTTTCGACAGCTGTAAAAAATGTGATTCTTTGAAAGCAAAAATCGAATCCTTCTGAAAAGGAAAGGATTACGAGCGAAAGAGATTTACATCACCGAAAAGCTGAATCAGCTAGAACTGGGATGCAATTGGACTCGAAACTTAACAAGGAAGAATATGCAGTTATAGCATTCGATCTTATGAAAACTCTGCCGACACCAGTCATTTCCACAGGGGTAGCTTACTACAAAAGACAGCTATGGACCTATTGTCTTGGTATTCATGACCTTATCACGAACAAGTCATTCATGTATACCTGGAATGAGGGAATAGCTTCACGTGGCCCACAGGAAATAGGGTCTTGCATTATGCATTACGTGAAA
>NW_016159725.1:77881-78437 GCF_001687245.7 Rhagoletis zephyria
TAATACATTTTCAATTAAAAAAACTGATAACAAGGCGAACTTATACCAGGTGGTGTCAGTAGGGCAAAAACAAAACAAACATGTACAATGTTTTAGCTTTATGCGGCTAGAACTGCCCAACAAACACAACAATTTGACACATGATGCCGTGAGACGAAAACAACAATATTCAATTAAAAAATTTGAGCACCCATGGCTTACTTGATTTATTTTTCGAATATACTCTTGACTAAAACGGAACATGCGTTTTTGGCCTAACCCACACATATTTTTTATTTATAGGATTCGATTTGGCCTAAGCGGCTTAGGCCATTATGGCATCCACATTTTTTTTAACTTTGCATAGAGGAAAAACAGTTTTCAGCAGGTAGTATAACCTAGTGTTATACTATGCAGTAGGGAGTTTTTTTTAGTATTTATTTCAAAAGGTTCCGGTTAGATCAGCATAGTCAGTTTGATTTTTTTGAAAATGTGGATTGGGCCATTTTGGCGCTGAGCGCCTCATATATAGATACATGAACTTCACTACCTACTTGTTTTTGTTAGTACCTGATTC